>NW_026045334.1:0-33384 GCF_943734845.2 Anopheles funestus
ATTTTTTAATTCCAATTGATTGAAATACGTTTCTTTTCACTCAAATAATGCTTTAAATACAAAAAAGACCAAAAAAAAAATTCTAAAAATTTTGAAAATTTTCCCCCCCTCCCCCCTTAGCTTTTTTGAGTAATTTTGCAAAAAAAAATAAATTGATTTTTTTTATTGCCAATTGATTGAAATACGTTTCTTTTCACTCAAATAAAGCTTTAAATACAAAAAAAGACCAAAAAAAAAATTCCAAAAATTTTGAGAAATTTTCCCCCCCCTCCCCCCTTAGCTTTTTTTGAGTAATTTTGCAAAAAAAAATAAATTGATTTTTTTATTGCCAATTGATTGAAATACGTTTCTTTTCACTCAAATAATGCTTTAAATACAAAAAGACCAAAAAAAAAAATTCCAAAAATTTTGAAAATTTTCCCCCCCTCCCCCCTTAGCTTTTTTTGAGTAATTTTGCAAAAAAAAATAAATTGATTTTTTTTATTGCCAATTGATTGAAATACGTTTCTTTTCACTCAAATAATGCTTTAAATACAAAAAAGACCAAAAAAAAAAATCCAAAAATTTTGAAAATTTTCCCCTACTCCCTCCTTAGATTTTTTTGAGTAATTTTGCAAAAAAAAAATAAATTGATTTTTTTTTATTGCCAATTGATTGAAATACGTTTCTTTTCACTCAAATAATGCTTTAAATACAAAAAAGACCAAAAAAAAATTCTAAAAATTTTGAGAATTTTCCCCTACTCCCCCCTTAGCTTTTTTTGAGTAATTTTGCAAAAAAAAATAAATAAATATTTTTTAATTCCAATTGATTGAAATACGTTTCTTTTCACTCAAATAATGCTTTAAATACAAAAAAGACCAAAAAAAAAATTCTAAAAATTTTGAAAATTTTCCCCCCCTCCCCCCTTAGCTTTTTTTGAGTAATTTTGCAAAAAAAAATAAATTGATTTTTTTTATTGCCAATTGATTGAAATACGTTTCTTTTCACTCAAATAATGCTTTAAATACAAAAAAGACCAAAAAAAATTCTAAAAATTTTGAAAATTTTCCCCCCCTCCCCCCTTAGCTTATTTTGAGTAATTTTGCAAAAAAAAATAAAATAAATATTTTTTAATTCCAATTGATTGAAATACGTTTCTTTTCACTCAAATAATGCTTTAAATACAAAAAAGACCAAAAAAAATTCTAAAAATTTTGAAAATTTTCCCCTACTCCACCTTAGATTTTTTTTGAGTAATTTTGCAAAAAAAAAAAATAAATTGATTTTTTTTATTGCCAATTGATTGAAATACGTTTCTTTTCACTCAAATAATGCTTTAAATACAAAAAAGACCAAAAAAAAAAATTCCAAAAATTTTGAAAATTTTTCTCCCCCTCCCCCCTTAGCTTTTTTTGAGTAATTTTGCAAAAAAAAATAAATTGATTTTTTTTATTGCCAATTGATTGAAATACGTTTCTTTTCACTCAAATAATGCTTTAAATACAAAAAAGACCAAAAAAAATTCCAAAAATTTTGAAAATTTCCCCCCCTCCCCCCTTAGCTTTTTTTGAGTAATTTTTTTGCAAAAAAAAATAAATTGATTTTTTTTATTGCCAATTGATTGAAATACGTTTCTTTTCACTCAAATAATGCTTTAAATACAAAAAAGACCAAAAAAAAAATTCCAAAAATTTTGAAAATTTTCCCCCTCTCCCCCCTTAGCTTTTTTTGAGTAATTTTGCAAAAAAAAATAAATTGATTTTTTTTATTGCCAATTGATTGAAATACGTTTCTTTTCACTCAAATAATGCTTTAAATACAAAAAAGACCAAAAAAAAAAATTCCAAAAATTTTGAAAATTTTCCCCCCCCCCCCCCCTTAGCTTTTTTTGAGTAATTTTGCAAAAAAAAAATAAATTGATTTTTTTTAATTCCAATTGATTGAAATACGTTTCTTTTCACTCAAATAATGCTTTAAATACAAAAAAGACCAAAAAAAAAAAAAATCCAAAAATTTTGAAAATTTTCCCCCCCTCCCCCCTTAGCTTTTTTTGAGTAATTTTGCAAAAAAAAATAAATTGATTTTTTTTATTGCCAATTGATTGAAATACGTTTCTTTTCACTCAAATAATGCTTTAAATACAAAAAAGACCAAAAAAAAATTCTAAAAATTTTGAGAATTTTCCCCTACTCCCCCCTTAGCTTTTTTTGAGTTATTTTGCAAAAAAAAATAAATAAATATTTTTTAATTCCAATTGATTGAAATACGTTTCTTTTCACTCAAATAATGCTTTAAATACAAAAAAGACCAAAAAAAAAATTCTAAAAATTTTGAAAATTTTCCCCCCCTCCCCCCTTAGCTTTTTTTGAGTAATTTTGCAAAAAAAAATAAATTGATTTTTTTTATTGCCAATTGATTGAAATACGTTTCTTTTCACTCAAATAATGCTTTAAATACAAAAAAGACCAAAAAAAAATTCCAAAAATTTTGAAAATTTTCCCCCCCTCCCCCCTTAGCTTTTTTTTAATAATTTTGCAAAAAAAAAATAAATTGATTTTTTTATTGCCAATTGATTGAAATACGTTTCTTTTCACTCAAATAATGCTTTAAATACAAAAAAGACCAAAAAAAAAAATTCCAAAAATTTTGAAAATTTTCCCCCCCTCCCCCCTTAGCTTTTTTTGAGTAATTTTGCAAAAAAAAATAAATTGATTTTTTTTAATTCCAATTGATTGAAATACGTTTCTTTTCACTCAAATAATGCTTTAAATACAAAAAAGACCAAAAAAAAAAATTCTAAAAATTTTGAAAATTTTCCCCCCCTCCCCCTTAGCTTTTTTTGAGTAATTTTGCAAAAAAAAATAAATTGATTTTTTTTAATTCCAATTGATTGAAATACGTTTCTTTTCACTCAAATAATGCTTTAAATACAAAAAAGACCAAAAAAAAATTCTAAAAATTTTGAAAAATTCCCCCCCCTCCCCCCTTAGCTTTTTTTGAGTAATTTTGCAAAAAAAAATAAATAAATATTTTTTAATTCCAATTGATTGAAATACGTTTCTTTTCACTCAAATAATGCTTTAAATACAAAAAAGACCAAAAAAAAATTCTAAAAATTTTGAAAATTTTCCCCCCCTCCCCCCTTAGCTTTTTTTGAGTAATTTTGCAAAAAAAAATAAATTGATTTTTTTTATTGCCAATTGATTGAAATACGTTTCTTTTCACTCAAATAATGCTTTAAATACAAAAAAGACCAAAAAAAAAAATTCCAAAAATTTTGAAAATTTTCCCCCCCTCCCCCCTTAGCTTTTTTTGAGTAATTTTGCAAAAAAAAATAAATTGATTTTTTTTTATTGCCAATTGATTGAAATACGTTTCTTTTCACTCAAATAATGCTTTAAATACAAAAAAGACCAAAAAAAAAAATTCCAAAAATTTTGAAAATTTTCCCCCCTCCCCCCTTAGCTTTTTTTGAGTAATTTTGCAAAAAAAAATAAATTGATTTTTTTTATTGCCAATTGATTGAAATACGTTTCTTTTCACTCAAATAATGCTTTAAATACAAAAAAGACCAAAAAAAAAATTCTTAAAATTTTGAAAATTTTCCCCCACTCCCCCCTTAGCTTTTTTTGAGTTATTTTGCAAAAAAAAAAAATAAATTGATTTTTTTTAATTCCAATTGATTGAAATACGTTTCTTTTCACTCAAATAATGCTTTAAATACAAGAAAGACCAAAAAAAAAAATCCAAAAATTTTGAAAATTTTCTCCCCCTCCCCCCTTAGCTTTTTTTGAGTAATTTTGCAAAAAAAATAAATTGATTTTTTTTATTGCCAATTGATTGAAATACGTTTCTTTTCACTCAAATAATGCTTTAAATACAAAAAAGACCAAAAAAAAAATTCCAAAAATTTTGAAAATTTTCCCCCCCTCCCCCCTTAGCTTTTTTTGAGTAATTTTGCAAAAAAAAAATCAATTTATTTTTTTATTGCCAATTGATTGAAATACGTTTCTTTTCACTCAAATAATGCTTTAAATACAAAAAAGACCAAAAAAAAAAATTCCAAAAATTTTGAAAATTTTCCCCCCCCTCCCCCCTTAGCTTTTTTTGAGTAATTTTGCAAAAAAAAATAAATTGATTTTTTTTATTGCCAATTGATTGAAATACGTTTCTTTTCACTCAAATAATGCTTTAAATACAAAAAAGACCAAAAAAAAAATTCCAAAAATTTTGAAAATTTTCCCCCCCTCCCCCCTTAGCTTTTTTTGAGTAATTTTGAAAAAAAAAAAATAAATTGATTTTTTTTAATTCCAATTGCTTGAAATACGTTTCTTTTCACTCAAATAATGCTTTAAATACAAAAAAGACCAAAAAAAAAAATTCCAAAAATTTTGAAAATTTCCCCCCCCTCCCCCCTTAGCTTTTTTTGAGTAATTTTGCAAAAAAAAAAATAAATTGATTTTTTTTAATTCCAATTGATTGAAATACGTTTCTTTTCACTCAAATAATGCTTTAAATACAAGAAAGACCAAAAAAAAAAATCCAAAAATTTTGAAAATTTTCTCCCCCTCCCCCCTTAGCTTTTTTTGAGTAATTTTGCAAAAAAAATAAATTGATTTTTTTTATTGCCAATTGATTGAAATACGTTTCTTTTCACTCAAATAATGCTTTAAATACAAAAAAGACCAAAAAAAAAAATTCCAAAAATTTTGAAAATTTTCCCCCCCTCCCCCCTTAGCTTTTTTTGAGTAATTTTGCAAAAAAAAATCAATTTATTTTTTTATTGCCAATTGATTGAAATACGTTTCTTTTCACTCAAATAATGCTTTAAATACAAAAAAGACCAAAAAAAAAATTCCAAAAATTTTGAAAATTTTCCCCCCCTCCCCCCTTAGCTTTTTTTGAGTAATTTTGCAAAAAAAAATAAATTGATTTTTTTTATTGCCAATTGATTGAAATACGTTTCTTTTCACTCAAATAATGCTTTAAATACAAAAAAGACCAAAAAAAAAATTCCAAAAATTTTGAAAATTTTCCCCCCCTCCCCCCTTAGCTTTTTTTGAGTAATTTTGCAAAAAAAAAATAAATTGATTTTTTTTAATTCCAATTGCTTGAAATACGTTTCTTTTCACTCAAATAATGCTTTAAATACAAAAAAGACCAAAAAAAAAAATTCCAAAAATTTTGAAAATTTCCCCCCCCTCCCCCCTTAGCTTTTTTTGAGTAATTTTGCAAAAAAAAATAAATTGATTTTTTTTAATTCCAATTGATTGAAATACGTTTCTTTTCACTCAAATAATGCTTTAAATACAAAAAAGACCAAAAAAAAATTCTAAAAATTTTGAAAATTTTCCCCCCCTCCCCCCTTAGCTTTTTTTGAGTGATTTTGCAAAAAAAAAAATAAATTGATTTTTTTTAATTCCAATTGATTGAAATACGTTTCTTTTCACTCAAATAATGCTTTAAATACAAAAAAGACCAAAAAAAAAAATTCCAAAAATTTTGAAAATTTTCCCCCCCTCCCCCCTTAGCTTTTTTTGAGTAATTTTGCAAAAAAAAATAAATTGATTTTTTTTATTGCCAATTGATTGAAATACGTTTCTTTTCACTCAAATAATGCTTTAAATACAAAAAAGACCAAAAAAAAAATTCCAAAAATTTTGAAAATTTTCCCCTACTCCCTCCTTAGATTTTTTTGAGTAATTTTGCAAAAAAAAATAAATTGATTTTTTTTATTGCCAATTGATTGAAATACGTTTCTTTTCACTCAAATAATGCTTTAAATACAAAAAAGACCAAAAAAAAAAATTCCAAAAATTTTGAAAATTTTCCCCCCCTCCCCCCTTAGCTTTTTTTGAGTAATTTTGCAAAAAAAAAATAAATTGATTTTTTTTAATTCCAATTGATTGAAATACGTTTCTTTTCACTCAAATAATGCTTTAAATACAAAAAAGACCAAAAAAAAAATTCCAAAAATTTTGAAAATTTTCCCCCCCTCCCCCCTTAGCTTTTTTTGAGTAATTTTGCAAAAAAAAATAAATGATTTTTTTTATTGCCAATTGATTGAAATACGTTTCTTTTCACTCAAATAATGCTTTAAATACAAAAAAGACCAAAAAAAAAATTCCAAAAATTTTGAAAATTTTCCCCTACTCCCTCCTTTTTTTGAGTAATTTTGCAAAAAAAAATAAATTGATTTTTTTTATTGCCAATTGATTGAAATACGTTTCTTTTCACTCAAATAATGCTTTAAATACAAAAAAAGACCAAAAAAAAAATTCCAAAAATTTTGAAAATTTTCCCCCCCTCCCCCCTTAGCTTTTTTTGAGTAATTTTGCAAAAAAAAAATAAATTGATTTTTTTTAATTCCAATTGATTGAAATACGTTTCTTTTCACTCAAATAATGCTTTAAATACAAAAAAGACCAAAAAAAAATTCCAAAAATTTTGAAAATTTTCCCCCCCTCCCCCCTTAGCTTTTTTTGAGTAATTTTGCAAAAAAAATAAATTGATTTTTTTTAATTCCAATTGATTGCAATACGTTTCTTTTCACTCAAATAATGCTTTAAATACAAAAAAGACCAAAAAAAACAAAAATTCCAAAAATTTTGAAAATTTTCCCCCCCTCCCCCCTTAGCTTTTTTTGAGTAATTTTGCAAAAAAAATAAATTGATTTTTTTTATTGCCAATTGATTGAAATACGTTTCTTTTCACTCAAATAATGCTTTAAATACAAAAAAGACCAAAAAAAAAATTCTTAAAATTTTGAAAATTTTTCCCCCCCCCCCCCCTTAGCTTTTTTTGAGTAATTTTGCAAAAAAAAATAAATTGATTTTTTTTATTGCCAATTGATTGAAATACGTTTCTTTTCACTCAAATAATGCTTTAAATACAAAAAAGACCAAAAAAAAAATTCCAAAAATTTTGAAAATTTTCCCCCCCTCCCTCCTTAGCTTTTTTTGAGTAATTTTTGCAAAAAAAAATAAATTGATTTTTTTTAATTCCAATTGATTGAAATACGTTTCTTTTCACTCAAATAATGCTTTAAATACAAAAAAGACCAAAAAAAAATTCTTAAAATTTTGAAAATTTTCCCCTACTCCCCCCTTAGCTTTTTTGAGTAATTTTGCAAAAAAAAAATACATAAATATTTTTTAATTCCAATTGATTGAAATACGTTTCTTTTCACTCAAATAATGCTTTAAATACAAAAAAGACCAAAAAAAAAATTCCAAAAAATTTTGAAAATTTTCCCCCCCTCCCCCCTTAGCTTTTTTTGAGTAATTTTGCAAAAAAAATAAATTGATTTTTTTAATTCCAATTGATTGAAATACGTTTCTTTTCACTCAAATAATGCTTTAAATACAAAAAAGACCAAAAAAAAATTCTAAAAATTTTGAAAATTTTCCCCCCCCTCCCCCCTTAGCTTTTTTGAGTAATTTTGCAAAAAAAAATAAATTGATTTTTTTTATTGCCAATTGATTGAAATACGTTTCTTTTCACTCAAATAATGCTTTAAATACAAAAAAGACAAAAAAAAAAAATTCCAAAAATTTTGAAAATTTTCCCCCCCTCCCCCCTTAGCTTTTTTTGAGTAATTTTGCAAAAAAAAAATAAATAAATATTTTTTAATTCCAATTGATTGAAATACGTTTCTTTTCACTCAAATAATGCTTTAAATACAAAAAAGACCAAAAAAAAAATTCCAAAAATTTTGAAAATTTTCCCCCCTCCCCCCTTAGCTTTTTTTGAGTAATTTTGCAAAAAAAAATAAATTGATTTTTTTTATTGCCAATTGATTGAAATACGTTTCTTTTCACTCAAATAATGCTTTAAATACAAAAAAGACCAAAAAAAAAATTCCAAAAATTTTGAAAATTTTCCCCCCGTCCCCCCTTAGCTTTTTTTGAGTAATTTTGCAAAAAAAAAATAAATTGATTTTTTTTATTGCCAATTGATTGAAATACGTTTCTTTTCACTCAAATAATGCTTTAAATACAAAAAAGACCAAAAAAAAAATTCTAAAAATTTTGAAAATTTTCCCCTACTCCCCCTTAGCTTTTTTTGAGTAATTTTGCAAAAAAAAATAAATAAATATTTTTTAATTCCAATTGATTGAAATACGTTTTCTTTTCACTCAAATAATGCTTTAAATACAAAAAAGAACAAAAAAAAAAAATTCCAAAAATTTTGAAAATTTTCCCCCCCTCCCCCCTTAGCTTTTTTTGAGTAATTTTGCAAAAAAAAAATAAATTGATTTTTTTTAATTCCAATTGATTGAAATACGTTTCTTTTCACTCAAATAATGCTTTAAATACAAAAAAGACCAAAAAAAAATTCTAAAAATTTTGAAAATTTTCCCCCCCTCCCCCCTTAGCTTTTTTTGAGTAATTTTGCAAAAAAAAAATAAATTGATTTTTTTTATTGCCAATTGATTGAAATACGTTTCTTTTCACTCAAATAATGCTTTAAATACAAAAAAGACCAAAAAAAATTCCAAAAATTTTGAAAATTTTCCCCCCCTCCCCCCTTAGCTTTTTTTGAGTAATTTTGCAAAAAAAAATAAATTGATTTTTTTTATTGCCAATTGATTGAAATACGTTTCTTTTCACTCAAATAATGCTTTAAATACAAAAAAGACCAAAAAAAAAAATTTAAAAATTTGAAAATTTTCCCCCCCCTCCCCCCTTAGCTTTTTTTGAGTAATTTTGCAAAAAAAAATAAATTGATTTTTTTTATTGCCAATTGATTGAAATACGTTTCTTTTCACTCAAATAATGCTTTAAATACAAAAAAGACCAAAAAAAAAAATTCCAAAAATTTTGAAAATTTTCCCCCCTCCCCCCTTAGCTTTTTTTGAGTAATTTTGCAAAAAAAAATACATTGATTTTTTTTATTGCCAATTGATTGAAATACGTTTCTTTTCACTCAAATAATGCTTTAAATACAAAAAAGACCAAAAAAAAAAATTCCAAAAATTTTGAAAATTTTCCCCCCCTCCCCCTTAGCTTTTTTTGAGTAATTTTGCAAAAAAAAATAAATTGATTTTTTTTTAATTCCAATTGATTGAAATACGTTTCTTTTCACTCAAATAATGCTTTAAATACAAAAAAGACCAAAAAAAAAAATTCTAAAAATTTTGAAAATTTTCCCCCTTTCCCCCCTTAGCTTTTTTTTGAGTAATTTTGCAAAAAAAAATAAATTGATTTTTTTTATTGCCAATTGATTGAAATACGTTTCTTTTCACTCAAATAATGCTTTAAATACAAAAAAGACCAAAAAAAAAAAAATCCAAAAATTTTGAAAATTTTCCCCCCCTCCCCCCTTAGCTTTTTTTGAGTAATTTTGCAAAAAAAAATAAATTGATTTTTTTTATTGCCAATTGATTGAAATACGTTTCTTTTCACTCAAATAATGCTTTAAATACAAAAAAGACCAAAAAAAAAAATTCCAAAAATTTTGAAAATTTTCCCCTACTCCCTCCTTAGATTTTTTTGAGTAATTTTGCAAAAAAAAATAAATTGATTTTTTTTATTGCCAATTGATTGAAATACGTTTCTTTTCACTCAAATAATGCTTTAAATACAAAAAAGACCAAAAAAAAAAAAAATTCCAAAAATTTTGAAAATTTTCCCCCCCTCCCCCCTTAGCTTTTTTTGAGTAATTTTGCAAAAAAAAATAAATTGATTTTTTTTAATTCCAATTGATTGAAATACGTTTCTTTTCACTCAAATAATGCTTTAAATACAAAAAAGACCAAAAAAAAAAATTCTAAAAATTTTGAAAATTTTCCCCCCCTCCCCCCTTAGCTTTTTTTGAGTAATTTTGCAAAAAAAAAATAAATTGATTTTTTTATTGCCAATTGATTGAAATACGTTTCTTTTCACTCAAATAATGCTTTAAATACAAAAAAGACCAAAAAAAAATTCTTATAATTTTGAAAATTTCCCCTACTCCCTCCTTAGATTTTTTTGAGTAATTTTGCAAAAAAAAAAATAAATTGATTTTTTTTATTGCCAATTGATTGAAATACGTTTCTTTTCACTCAAATAATGCTTTAAATACAAAAAAGACCAAAAAAAAAATTCCAAAAATTTTGAAAATTTCCCCCCCTCCCACCTTAGCTTTTTTTGAGTAATTTTGCAAAAAAAAATAAATTGATTTTTTTTATTGCCAATTGATTGAAATACGTTTCTTTTCACTCAAATAATGCTTTAAATACAAAAAAGACCAAAAAAAAATTTAAAAATTTTGAAAATTTTCCCCCCCCCCCTCCCCCCTTAGCTTTTTTTGAGTAATTTTGCAAAAAAAAATAAATTGATTTTTTTTATTGCCAATTGATTGAAATACGTTTCTTTTCACTCAAATAATGCTTTAAATACAAAAAAGACCAAAAAAAAAATTCCAAAAATTTTGAAAATTTTCCCCCCCTCCCCCCTTAGCTTTTTTTGAGTAATTTTGCAAAAAAAAAATACATTGATTTTTTTTATTGCCAATTGATTGAAATACGTTTCTTTTCACTCAAATAATGCTTTAAATACAAAAAAGACCAAAAAAAAAATTCCAAAAATTTTGAAAATTTTCCCCCCCTCCCCCCTTAGCTTTTTTTGAGTAATTTTGCAAAAAAAAATAAATTGATTTTTTTTAATTCCAATTGATTGAAATACGTTTCTTTTCACTCAAATAATGCTTTAAATAGAAAAAAGACCAAAAAAAAAATTCTAAAAATTTTGAAAATTTTCCCCCTTTCCCCCCTTAGCTTTTTTTGAGTAATTTTGCAAAAAAAATAAATTGATTTTTTTTATTGCCAATTGATTGAAATACGTTTCTTTTCACTCAAATAATGCTTTAAATACAAAAAAGACCAAAAAAAAAATTCCAAAAATTTTGAAAATTTTCCCCCCCTCCCCCCTTAGCTTTTTTTGAGTAATTTTGCAAAAAAAAATAAATTGATTTTTTTTATTGCCAATTGATTGAAATACGTTTCTTTTCACTCAAATAATGCTTTAAATACAAAAAAGACCAAAAAAAAAAATTCCAAAAATTTTGAAAATTTTCCCCTACTCCCTCCTTAGATTTTTTTGAGTAATTTTGCAAAAAAAAATAAATTGATTTTTTTTATTGCCAATTGATTGAAATACGTTTCTTTTCACTCAAATAATGCTTTAAATACAAAAAAGACCAAAAAAAAAAAATTCCAAAAATTTTGAAAATTTTCCCCCCCTCCCCCCCTTAGCTTTTTTTGAGTAATTTTGCAAAAAAAAAATAAATTGATTTTTTTTAATTCCAATTGATTGAAATACGTTTCTTTTCACTCAAATAATGCTTTAAATACAAAAAAGACCAAAAAAAAAATTCTAAAAATTTTGAAAATTTTCCCCCCCTCCCCCTTAGATTTTTTTGAGTAATTTTGCAAAAAAAATAAATTGATTTTTTTTATTGCCAATTGATTGAAATACGTTTCTATTCACTCAAATCATGCTTTAAATACAAAAAAGACCAAAAAAAAAATTCTAAAAATTTTGAAAATTTTCCCCTACTCCCTCCTTAGATTTTTTTGAGTAATTTTGCAAAAAAAAATAAATTGATTTTTTTTATTGCCAATTGATTGAAATACGTTTCTTTTCACTCAAATAATGCTTTAAATACAAAAAAGACCAAAAAAAAAATTCCAAAAATTTTGAAAATTTTCCCCTACTCCCTCCTTAGATTTTTTTGAGTAATTTTGCAAAAAAAAATAAATTGATTTTTTTTATTGCCAATTGATTGAAATACGTTTCTTTTCACTCAAATAATGCTTTAAATACAAAAAAGACCGAAAAAAAAAAATTCCAAAAATTTTGAAAATTTTCCCCCCCTTAGCTTTTTTTGAGTAATTTTGCAAAAAAAAAATAAATTGATTTTTTTTAATTCCAATTGATTGAAATACGTTTCTTTTCACTCAAATAATGCTTTAAAATACAAAAAAGACCAAAAAAAAATCCAAAAATTTTAAAATTTTCCCCCCCTCCCCACTTAGCTTTTTTTGAGGTATTTTGCAAAAAAAAATAAATTGATTTTTTTTAATGCCAATTGATTGAATACGTTTCTTTTCACTCAAATAATGCTTTAAATACAAAAAAGACCAAAAAAAAAATTCTAAAAATTTTGAAAATTTTCCCCCCCTCCCCCCTTAGCTTTTTTTGAGTAATTTTGCAAAAAAAAAATAAATTGATTTTTTTTATTGCCAATTGATTGAAATACGTTTCTTTTCACTCAAATAATGCTTTAAATACAAAAAAGACCAAAAAAAAAATCCAAAAATTTTGAAAATTTCCCCCCCCTCCCCCCTTAGCTTTTTTTGAGTAATTTTGCAAAAAAAAATAAATTGATTTTTTTTAATTCCCATTGATTGAAATACGTTTCTTTTCACTAAAATAATGCTTTAAATACAAAAAAGACCAAAAAAAAAAAATTCCAAAAATTTTGAAAATTTTCCCCCCCTCCCCACTTAGCTTTTTTTGAGTAATTTTGCAAAAAAAAATAAATTGATTTTTTTTATTGCCAATTGATTGAAATACGTTTCTTTTCACTCAAATAATGCTTTAAATACAAAAAAGACCAAAAAAAAAATTCTAAAAATTTTGAAAATTTTCCCCTACTCCCGCCTTAGATTTTTTTGAGTAATTTTGCAAAAAAAAAATAAATTGATTTTTTTTAATTCCAATTGATTGAAATACGTTTCTTTTCACTCAAATAATGCTTTAAATACAAAAAAGACCAAAAAAAAAATTCCAAAAATTTTGAAAATTTTCCCCCCCTCCCCCCTTAGCTTTTTTTGAGTTATTTTGCAAAAAAAAATAAATTGATTTTTTTTATTGCCAACTGATTGAAATACGTTTCTTTTCACTCAAATAATGCTTTAAATACAAAAAAGACCAAAAAAAAATTCCAAAAATTTTGAAAATTTTCCCCCCCTCCCCCCTTAGCTTTTTTGAGTAATTTTGCAAAAAAAAATAAATTGATTTTTTTTAATTCCAATTGATTGAAATACGTTTCTTTTCACTCAAATAATGCTTTAAATACAAAAAAGACCAAAAAAAAAAATTCCAAAAATTTTGAAAATTTTCCCCCCCTCCCCCCTTAGCTTTTTTTGAGTAATTTTGCAAAAAAAAATAAATTGATTTTTTTATTGCCAATTGATTGAAATACGTTTCTTTTCACTCAAATAATGCTTTAAATACAAAAAAGACCAAAAAAAAAATTCTAAAAATTTTGAAAATTTTCCCCTACTCCCTCCTTAGATTTTTTTGAGTAATTTTGCAAAAAAAAAATGAATTGATTTTTTTTAATTCCAATTGATTGAAATACGTTTCTTTTCACTCAAATAATGCTTTAAATACAAAAAAGACCAAAAAAAAAATTCCAAAAATTTTGAAAATTTTCCCCCCCTCCCCCCTTAGCTTTTTTTGAGTAATTTTGCAAAAAAAAAATAAATTGATTTTTTTTATTGCCAATTGATTGAAATACGTTTCTTTTCACTCAAATAATGCTTTAAATACAAAAAAGACCAAAAAAAAAAATTCCAAAAATTTTGAAAATTTTCCCCCCCTCCCCCCTTAGCTTTTTTTGAGTAATTTTGCAAAAAAAAAATAAATTGATTTATTTAATTGCCAATTGATTGAAATACGTTTCTTTTCACTCAAATAATGCTTTAAATACAAAAAAGACCAAAAAAAAAATTCTAAAAATTTTGAAAATTTTCCCCTACTCCCCCCTTAGATTTTTTTGAGTAATTTTGCAAAAAAAAAATAAATTGATTTTTTTTAATTCCAATTGATTGAAATACGTTTCTTTTCACTCAAATAATGCTTTAAACACAAAAAAGACCAAAAAAAAAATTCCAAAAATTTTGAAAATTTTCCCCCCCTCCCCCCTTAGCTTTTTTTGAGTAATTTTGCAAAAAAAAATAAATTGATTTTTTTTATTGCCAATTGATTGAAATACGTTTCTTTTCACTCAAATAATGCTTTAAATACAAAAAAGACCAAAAAAAAAAAAAATTCTTAAAATTTTGAAAATTTTCCCCCCCTCCCCCCTTAGCTTTTTTTGAGTAATTTTGCAAAAAAAAATAAAGTGATTTTTTTTAATTCCAATTGATTGAAATACGTTTCTTTTCACTCAAATAATGCTTTAAATACAAAAAAGACCAAAAAAAAATATTCCAAAAATTTTGAAAATTTTCCCCCCCTCCCCCCTTAGCTTTTTTTGAGTAATTTTGCAAAAAAAAATAAATTGATTTTTTTTAATTCCAATTGATTGAAATACGTTTCTTTTCACTCAAATAATGCTTTAAATACAAAAAAGACCAAAAAAAAAATTCTAAAAATTTTGAAAATTTTCCCCTACTCCCTCCTTAGATTTTTTTGAGTAATTTTGCAAAAAAAAATAAATTGATTTTTTTTAATTCCAATTGATTGAAATACGTTTCTTTTCACTCAAATAATGCTTTAAATACAAAAAAGACCAAAAAAAAAAATTCCAAAAATTTTGAAAATTTTCCCCCCCCCCCCCCCTTAGCTTTTTTTGAGTAATTTTGCAAAAAAAAAAATAAATTGATTTTTTTTATTGCCAATTGATTGAAATACGTTTCTTTTCACTCAAATAATGCTTTGAATACAAAAAAGACCAAAAAAAAAAATTCCAAAAATTTTGAAAATTTTCCCCTCCTCCCCCCTTAGCTTTTTTTGAGTAATTTTGCAAAAAAAAATAAATTGATTTTTTTTAATTCCAATTGATTGAAATACGTTTCTTTTCACTCAAATAATGCTTTAAATACAAAAAAGACCAAAAAAAAAATTCCAAAAATTTTGAAAATTTTCCCCTACTCCCCCCTTAGCTTTTTTTGAGTAATTTTGCAAAAAAAAATAAATAAATATTTTTTAATTCCAATTGATTGAAATACGTTTCTTTTCACTCAAATAATGCTTTAAATACAAAAAAGACCAAAAAAAAAAATTCCAAAAATTTTGAAAATTTTCCCCCCCTCCCCCCTTAGCTTTTTTTGAGTAATTTTGCAAAAAAAAATAAATTGATTTTTTTTAATTCCAATTGATTGAAATACGTTTCTTTTCACTCAAATAATGCTTTAAATACAAAAAAGACCAAAAAAAAAATTCTTAAAATTTTGAAAATTTTCCCCTACTCCCCCTTAGCTTTTTTTGAGTTATTTGCAAAAAAAAAATAAATTGATTTTTTTTAATTCCAATTGATTGAAATACGTTTCTTTTCACTCAAATAATGCTTTAAATACAAAAAAGACCAAAAAAAAAAATTCTAAAAATTTTGAAAATTTTCCCCCCTCCCCCCTTAGCTTTTTTTGAGTAATTTTGCAAAAAAAAATAAATTGATTTTTTTTATTGCCAATTGATTGAAATACGTTTCTTTTCACTCAAATAATGCTTTAATTACAAAAAAGACCAAAAAAAAAATTCTTAAAATTTTGAAAATTTCCCCCCCCTCCCCCCTTAGCTTTTTTTGAGTAATTTTGCAAAAAAAAATAAATTGATTTTTTTTATTGCCAATTGATTGAAATACGTTTCTTTTCACTCAAATAATGCTTTAAATACAAAAAAGACCAAAAAAAAAATTCCAAAAATTTTGAAAATTTTCCCCCCCTCCCCCCTTAGCTTTTTTTGAGTAATTTTGCAAAAAAAAATAAATTGATTTTTTTTATTGCCAATTGATTGAAATACGTTTCTTTTCACTCAAATAATGCTTTAAATACAAAAAAGACCAAAAAAAAAATTCCAAAAATTTTGAAAATTTTCCCCCCCCTCCCCCCTTAGCTTTTTTTGAGTAATTTTGCAAAAAAAAAATAAATTGATTTTTTTTAATTCCAATTGATTGAAATACGTTTCTTTTCACTCAAATAATGCTTTAAATACAAAAAGACCAAAAAAAAATTCCAAAAATTTTGAAAATTTTCCCCCCCATCCCCCCTTAGCTTTTTTTGAGTAATTTTGCAAAAAAAAATAAATTGATTTTTTTTAATTCCAATTGATTGAAATACGTTTCTTTTCACTCAAATAATGCTTTAAATACAAAAAAGACCAAAAAAAAATTCTAAAAATTTTGAAAATTTTCCCCCCCTCCCCCCTTAGCTTTTTTTGAGTAATTTTGCAAAAAAAAATAAATTGATTTTTTTTATTGCCAATTGATTGAAATACGTTTCTTTTCACTCAAATAATGCTTTAAATACAAAAAAGACCAAAAAAAAAAAATTCCAAAAATTTTGAAAATTTTTCCCCCCTCCCCCCTTAGCTTTTTTTGAGTAATTTTGCAAAAAAAAATAAATTGATTTTTTTTAATTCCAATTGATTGAAATACGTTTCTTTTCACTCAAATAATGCTTTAAATACAAAAAAGACCAAAAAAAAAATTTCAAAAATTTTGAAATTTTCCCCCCCTCCCCCCTTAGCTTTTTTTGAGTAATTTTGCAAAAAAAAAATAAATTGATTTTTTTTATTGCCAATTGATTGAAATACGTTTCTTTTCACTCAAATAATGCTTTAAATACAAAAAAGACCAAAAAAAAAATTCTTAAAATTTTGAAAATTTTCCCCTACTCCCTCCTTAGCTTTTTTGAGTAATTTTGCAAAAAAAATAAATTGATTTTTTTTATTGCCAATTGATTGAAATACGTTTCTTTTCACTCAAATAATGCTTTAAATACAAAAAAGACCAAAAAAAAAAATTCCAAAAATTTTGAAAATTTTCCCCCCCTCCCACCTTAGCTTTTTTTGAGTAATTTTGCAAAAAAAAATAAATTGATTTTTTTAATTCCAATTGATTGAAATACGTTTCTTTTCACTCAAATAATGCTTTAAATACAAAAAAGACCAAAAAAAAAATTCTAAAAATTTTGAAAATTTTCCCCCCCTCCCCCCTTAGCTTTTTTTGAGTAATTTTGCAAAAAAAAATAAATTGATTTTTTTTATTGCCAATTGATTGAAATACGTTTCTTTTCACTCAAATAATGCTTTAAATACAAAAAAGACCAAAAAAAAAAAAATTCTTAAAATTTTGAAAATTTTCCCCTACTCCCTCCTTAGATTTTTTTGAGTAATTTTGCAAAAAAAAATAAATTGATTTTTTTTATTGCCAATTGATTTGAAATACGTTTCTTTTCACTCAAATAATGCTTTAAATACAAAAAAGACCAAAAAAAAAAATTCCAAAAATTTTGAAAATTTTCCCCCCCTCCCCCCTTAGCTTTTTTTGAGTAATTTTGCAAAAAAAAATAAATTGATTTTTTTTAATTCCAATTGATTGAAATACGTTTCTTTTCACTCAAATAATGCTTTAAATACAAAAAACACCAAAAAAAAATTCCAAAAATTTTGAAAATTTCCCCCCCCTCCCCCCTTAGCTTTTTTTGAGTAATTTTGCAAAAAAAAATAAATTGATTTTTTTAAATTCCAATTGATTGAAATACGTTTCTTTTCACTCAAATAATGCTTTAAATACAAAAAAGACCAAAAAAAAATTCTAAAAATTTTAAAAATTTTCCCCCCCTTCCCCCTTAGCTTTTTTTGAGTAATTTTGCAAAAAAAAATAAATTGATTTTTTTAATTCCAATTGATTGAAATACGTTTCTTTTCACTCAAATAATGCTTTAAATACAAAAAAGACCAAAAAAAAATTCTAAAAATTTTGAAAATTTTCCCCCCCTCCCCCCTTAGCTTTTTTTGAGTAATTTTGCAAAAAAAAATAAATGATTTTTTTATTGCCAATTGATTGAAATACGTTTCTTTTCACTCAAATAATGCTTTAAATACAAAAAAGACAAAAAAAAAAAAAATTCCAAAAATTTTGAAAATTTTCCCCCCCTCCCCCCTTAGCTTTTTTTGAGTAATTTTGCAAAAAAAAATAAATTGATTTTTTTTAATTCCAATTGATTGAAATACGTTTCTTTTCACTCAAATAATGCTTTAAATACAAAAAAGACCAAAAAAAAAAATTCCAAAAATTTTGAAAATTTTCCCCCCCTCCCCCCTTAGCTTTTTTTGAGTAATTTTGCAAAAAAAAATAAATTGATTTTTTTTAATTCCAATTGATTGAAATACGTTTCTTTTCACTCAAATAATGCTTTAAATACAAAAAAGACCAAAAAAAAATTCTAAAAATTTTGAAAATTTTCCCCCCCTCCCCCCTTAGCTTTTTTGAGTAATTTTGCAAAAAAAAATAAATTGATTTTTTTTATTGCCAATTGATTGAAATACGTTTCTTTTCACTCAAATAATGCTTTAAATACAAAAAAGACCAAAAAAAAAATTCTAAAAATTTTGAAAATTTCCCCCCCCTCCCCCCTTAGCTTTTTTTGAGTAATTTTGCAAAAAAAAATAAATTGATTTTTTTTATTGCCAATTGATTGAAATACGTTTCTTTTCACTCAAATAATGCTTTAAATACAAAAAAGACCAAAAAAAAAATTCCAAAAATTTTGAAAATTTTCCCCCCCTCCCCCCTTTGCTTTTCTTGAGTAATTTTGCAAAAAAAAATAAATTGATTTTTTTTATTGCCAATTGATTGAAATACGTTTCTTTTCACTCAAATAATGCTTTAAATACAAAAAAGACCAAAAAAAAAAATTCCAAAAATTTTGAAAATTTTCCCCTACTCCCTCCTTAGATTTTTTTGAGTAATTTTGCAAAAAAAAATAAATTGATTTTTTTTATTGCCAATTGATTGAAATACGTTTCTTTTCACTCAAATAATGCTTTAAATACAAAAAAGACCAAAAAAAAAATTCTAAAAATTTTGAAAATTTTCCCCCCCTCCCCCCTTAGCTTTTTTTGAGTAATTTTGCAAAAAAAAATTAATTGATTTTTTTTATTGCCAATTGATTGAAATACGTTTCTTTTCACTCAAATAATGCTTTAAATACAAAAAAGACCAAAAAAAAAATTCCAAAAATTTTGAAAATTTTCCCCCCCTCCCCCCTTAGCTTTTTTTGAGTAATTTTGCAAAAAAAATAAATTGATTTTTTTATTGCCAATTGATTGAAATACGTTTCTTTTCACTCAAATAATGCTTTAAATACAAAAAAGACCAAAAAAAAAATTCTAAAAATTTTGAAAATTTTCCCCCCCTCCCCCCTTAGCTTTTTTGAGTAATTTTGCAAAAAAAAATAAATTGATTTTTTTTATTGCCAATTGATTGAAATACGTTTCTTTTCACTCAAATAATGCTTTAAATACAAAAAAGACCAAAAAAAAAATTCTTAAAATTTTGAAAATTTTCCCCTACTCCCTCCTTAGAGGAGGGAGTAATTTTGCAAAAAAAAATAAATTGATTTTTTTTAATTCCAATTGATTGAAATACGTTTCTTTTCACTCAAATAATGCTTTAAATACAAAAAAGACCAAAAAAAAAATTCCAAAAATTTTGAAAATTTTCCCCCCCTCCCCCCTTAGCTTTTTTTGAGTAATTTTGCAAAAAAAAATAAATTGATTTTTTTTATTGCCAATTGATTGAAATACGTTTCTTTTCACTCAAATAATGCTTTAAATACAAAAAAGACCAAAAAAAAAAATTCCAAAAATTTTGAAAATTTTGCCCCCCTCCCCCCGTAGCTTTTTTTGAGTAATTTTGCAAAAAAAAATAAATTGTTTTTTTTTATTGCCAATTGATTGAAATACGTTTCTTTTCACTCAAATAATGCTTTAAATACAAAAAAGACCAAAAAAAAAAATTCCAAAAATTTTGAAAATTTTCCCCCCCTCCCCCCTTAGCTTTTTTTGAGTAATTTTGCAAAAAAAAAATAAATTGATTTTTTTTAATTCCAATTGATTGAAATACGTTTCTTTTCACTCAAATAATGCTTTAAATACAAAAAAGACCAAAAAAAAATTCCAAAAATTTTGAAAATTTTCCCCCCCTACCCCCTTAGCTTTTTTTGAGTAATTTTGCAAAAAAAAATAAATTGATTTTTTTTAACTCCAATTGATTGAAATACGTTTCTTTTCACTCAAATAATGCTTTAAATACAAAAAAGACCAAAAAAAAAATTCTAAAAATTTTGAAAATTTTCCCCCCCTCCCCCCTTAGCTTTTTTTGAGTAATTTTGCAAAAAAAAATAAATTGATTTTTTTTATTGCCAATTGATTGAAATACGTTTCTTTTCACTCAAATAATGCTTTAAATACAAAAAAGACCAAAAAAAAAAATTCCAAAAATTTTGAAAATTTTCCCCCCCTCCCCCCTTAGCTTTTTTTTGAGTAATTTTGCAAAAAAAAATAAATTGATTTTTTTTAATTCCAATTGATTGAAATACGTTTCTTTTCACTCAAATAATGCTTTAAATACAAAAAAGACCAAAAAAAAAATTCCAAAAATTTTGAAAATTTCCCCCCCCTCCCCCCTTAGCTTTTTTTGAGTAATTTTGCAAAAAAAAATAAATTGATTTTTTTTATTGCCAATTGATTGAAATACGTTTCTTTTCACTCAAATAATGCTTTAAATACAAAAAAGACCAAAAAAAAAATTCTTAAAATTTTGAAAATTTTCCCCTACTCCCTCCTTAGCTTTTTTTGAGTAATTTTGCAAAAAAAAATAAATTGATTTTTTTTATTGCCAATTGATTGAAATACGTTTCTTTTCACTCAAATAATGCTTTAAATACAAAAAAGACCAAAAAAAAAATTCCAAAAATTTTGAAAATTTTCCCCTACTCCCTCCTTAGATTTTTTTGAGTAATTTTGCAAAAAAAAATAAATTGATTTTTTTTATTGCCAATTGATTGAAATACGTTTCTTTTCACTCAAATAATGCTTTAAATACAAAAAAGACCAAAAAAAAAATTCTAAAAATTTTGAAAATTTTCCCCCCCTCCCCCCTTAGCTTTTTTTGAGTAATTTTGCAAAAAAAAATAAATTGATTTTTTTATTGCCAATTGATTGAAATACGTTTCTTTTCACTCAAATAATGCTTTAAATACAAAAAAGACCAAAGAAAAAAATTCCAAAAATTTTGAAAATTTTCCCCCCCTCCCCCCTTAGCTTTTTTTGAGTAATTTTGCAAAAAAAAATAAATTGATTTTTTTTATTGCCAATTGATTGAAATACGTTTCTTTTCACTCAAATAATGCTTTAAATACAAAAAAGACCAAAAAAAAAATTCTAAAAATTTTGAAAATTTTCCCCCCCTCCCCCCTTAGCTTTTTTTGAGTAATTTTGCAAAAAAAAAATAAATTGATTTTTTTTATTGCCAATTGATTGAAATACGTTTCTTTTCACTCAAATAATGCTTTAAATACAAAAAAGACCAAAAAAAAAATTCTTAAAATTTTGAAAATTTTCCCCCCCTCCCCCCTTAGCTTTTTTTGAGTAATTTTGCAAAAAAAAATAAATTGATTTTTTTTATTGCCAATTGATTGAAATACGTTTCTTTTCACTCAAATAATGCTTTAAATACAAAAAAGACCAAAAAAAAAATTCCAAAAATTTTGAAAATTTTCCCCCCCTCCCCCCTTAGCTTTTTTTGAATAATTTTGCAAAAAAAAATTAATTTATTTTTTTTATTGCCAATTGATTGAAATACGTTTCTTTTCACTCAAATAATGCTTTAAATACAAAAAAGACCAAAAAAAAAATTCCAAAAATTTTGAAAATTTTCCCCCCCTCCCCCCTTAGCTTTTTTTGAGTAATTTTGCAAAAAAAAATAAATTGATTTTTTTTATTGCCAATTGATTGAAATACGTTTCTTTTCACTCAAATAATGCTTTAAATACAAAAAAGACCAAAAAAAAAAATTCCAAAAATTTTGAAAATTTTCCCCCCCTCCCCCCTTAGCTTTTTTTGAGTAATTTTGCAAAAAAAAATAAATTGATTTTTTTTAATTCCAATTGATTGAAATACGTTTCTTTTCACTCAAATAATGCTTTAAATATAAAAAAGACCAAAAAAAAATTCCAAAAATTTTGAAAATTTTCCCCCCCTCCCCCCTTAGCTTTTTTTGAGTAATTTTGCAAAAAAAATAAATTGATTTTTTTTAATTCCAATTGATTGAAATACGTTTCTTTTCACTCAAATAATGCTTTAAATACAAAAAAGACCAAAAAAAAAATTCTAAAAATTTTGAAAATTTTCCCCCCCTCCCCCCTTAGCTTTTTTTGAGTAATTTTGCAAAAAAAAATAAATTGATTTTTTTTATTGCCAATTGATTGAAATACGTTTCTTTTCACTCAAATAATGCTTTAAATACAAAAAAGACAAAAAAAAAAAAATTCCAAAAATTTTGAAAATTTTCCCTTACTCCCCCCTTAGCTTTTTTTGAGTAATTTTTCAAAAAAAAATAAATTGATTTTTTTTAATTCCAATTGATTGAAATACGTTTCTTTTCACTCAAATAATGCTTTAAATACAAAAAAGACCAAAAAAAAAAATTCCAAAAATTTTGAAAATTTTTCCCCCCTCCCCCCTTAGCTTTTTTTGAGTAATTTTGCAAAAAAAAATAAATTGATTTTTTTTATTGCCAATTGATTGAAATACGTTTCTTTTCACTCAAATAATGCTTTAAATACAAAAAAGACCAAAAAAAAATTCTTAAAATTTTGAAAATTTTCCCCTACTCCCTCCTTAGCTTTTTTTGAGTAATTTTGCAAAAAAAAATAAATTGATTTTTTTTATTGCCAATTGATTGAAATACGTTTCTTTTCACTCAAATAATGCTTTAAATACAAAAAAGACCAAAAAAAAAATTCTAAAAATTTTGAAAATTTTGCCCCCCTCCCCCCTTAGCTTTTTTTGAGTAATTTTGCAAAAAAAAATAAATTGATTTTTTTTATTGCCAATTGATTGAAATACGTTTCTTTTCACTCAAATAATGCTTTAAATACAAAAAAGACCAAAAAAAAAATTCCAAAAATTTTGAAAATTTTCCCCCCCTCCCCCCTTAGCTTTTTTTGAGTAATTTTGCAAAAAAAAAATAAATTGATTTTTTTTATTGCCAATTGATTGAAATACGTTTCTTTTCACTCAAATAATGCTTTAAATACAAAAAAGACCAAAAAAAAAAAATTCTAAAAATTTTGAAAATTTCCCCCCCCTCCCCCCTTAGCTTTTTTTGAGTAATTTTGCAAAAAAAAATAAATTGATTTTTTTTATTGCCAATTGATTGAAATACGTTTCTTTTCACTCAAATAATGCTTTAAATACAAAAAAGACCAAAAAAAAAATTCTTAAAATTTTGAAAATTTTCCCCTACTCCCTCCTTAGATTTTTTTGAGTAATTTTGCAAAAAAAAATAAATTGATTTTTTTTAATTCCAATTGATTGAAATACGTTTCTTTTCACTCAAATAATGCTTTAAATACAAAAAAGACCAAAAAAAAATTCCAAAAATTTTGAAAATTTTCCCCCCCTCCCCCCTTAGCTTTTTTTGAGTAATTTTGCAAAAAAAAATAAATTGATTTTTTTTATTGCCAATTGATTGAAATACGTTTCTTTTCACTCAAATAATGCTTTAAATACAAAAAAGACCAAAAAAAAAAATTCCAAAAATTTTGAAAATTTTCCCCCCCTCCCCCCTTAGCTTTTTTTGAGTAATTTTGCAAAAAAAAATAAATTGATTTTTTTTATTGCCAATTGATTGAAATACGTTTCTTTTCACTCAAATAATGCTTTAAATACAAAAAAGACCAAAAAAAAAATTCCAAAAATTTTGAAAATTTTCCCCCCCTCCCCCCTTAGCTTTTTTTGAGTAATTTTGCAAAAAAAAATAAATTGATTTTTTTTAATTCCAATTGATTGAAATACGTTTCTTTTCACTCAAATAATGCTTTAAATACAAAAAAGACCAAAAAAAATTCCAAAAATTTTGAAAATTTTCCCCCCCTAAACCCTTAGCTTTTTTTGAGTAATTTTGCAAAAAAAAATAAATTGATTTTTTTTAATTCCAATTGATTGAAATACGTTTCTTTTCACTCAAATAATGCTTTAAATACAAAAAAGACCAAAAAAAAAATTCCAAAAATTTTGAAAATTTTCCCCCCCTCCCCCCTTAGCTTTTTTTGAGTAATTTTGCAAAAAAAAATAAATTAATTTTTTTAATTGCCAATTGATTGAAATACGTTTCTTTTCACTCAAATAATGCTTTAAATACAAAAAAGACCAAAAAAAAAATTCCAAAAATTTTGAAAATTTTCCCCCCCTCGCCCCTTAGCTTTTTTTTGAGTAATTTTGCAAAAAAAAATAAATTGATTTTTTTTAATTCCAATTGATTGAAATACGTTTCTTTTCACTCAAATAATGCTTTAAATACAAAAAAGACCAAAAAAAAAAATTCCAAAAATTTTGAAAATTTCCCCCCCCTCCCCCCTTAGCTTTTTTTGAGTAATTTTGCAAAAAAAAATAAATTGATTTTTTTTATTGCCAATTGATTGAAATACGTTTCTTTTCACTCAAATAATGCTTTAAATACAAAAAAGACCAAAAAAAAAAATTCTTAAAATTTTGAAAATTTTCCCCTACTCCCTCCTTAGCTTTTTTTGAGTAATTTTGCAAAAAAAAATAAATTGATTTTTTTTATTGCCAATTGATTGAAATACGTTTCTTTTCACTCAAATAATGCTTTAAATACAAAAAAGACCAAAAAAAAATTCCAAAAATTTTGAAAATTTTCCCCTACTCCCTCCTTAGATTTTTTTGAGTAATTTTGCAAAAAAAAATAAATTGATTTTTTTTATTGCCAATTGATTGAAATACGTTTCTTTTCACTCAAATAATGCTTTAAATACAAAAAAGACCAAAAAAAAAATTCTAAAAATTTTGAAAATTTTCCCCCCCTCCCCCCTTAGCTTTTTTTGAGTAATTTTGCAAAAAAAAATAAATTGATTTTTTTATTGCCAATTGATTGAAATACGTTTCTTTTCACTCAAATAATGCTTTAAATACAAAAAAGACCAAAGAAAAAAATTCCAAAAATTTTGAAAATTTTCCCCCCCTCCCCCCTTAGCTTTTTTTGAGTAATTTTGCAAAAAAAAATAAATTGATTTTTTTTATTGCCAATTGATTGAAATACGTTTCTTTTCACTCAAATAATGCTTTAAATACAAAAAAGACCAAAAAAAAATTCTAAAAATTTTGAAAATTTTCCCCCCCTCCCCCCTTAGCTTTTTTTGAGTAATTTTGCAAAAAAAAATAAATTGATTTTTTTTATTGCCAATTGATTGAAATACGTTTCTTTTCACTCAAATAATGCTTTAAATACAAAAAAGACCAAAAAAAAAATTCTTAAAATTTTGAAAATTTTCCCCTACTCCCTCCTTAGATTTTTTTGAGTAATTTTGCAAAAAAAATAAATTGATTTTTTTTAATTCCAATTGATTGAAATACGTTTCTTTTCACTCAAATAATGCTTTAAATACAAAAAGACCAAAAAAAAAATTCCAAAAATTTTGAAAATTTTCCCCCCCTCCCCCCTTAGCTTTTTTTGAGTAATTTTGCAAAAAAAAATAAATTGATTTTTTTTATTGCCAATTGATTGAAATACGTTTCTTTTCACTCAAATAATGCTTTAAATACAAAAAAGACCAAAAAAAAAAATTCCAAAAATTTTGAAAATTTTCCCCCCCTCCCCCCTTAGCTTTTTTTGAGTAATTTTGCAAAAAAAAATAAATTGATTTTTTTTATTGCCAATTGATTGAAATACGTTTCTTTTCACTCAAATAATGCTTTAAATACAAAAAAGACAAAAAAAAAAAATTCCAAAAATTTTGAAAATTTTCCCCCCCTCCCCCCTTAGCTTTTTTTGAGTAATTTTGCAAAAAAAAATAAATTGATTTTTTTTAATTCCAATTGATTGAAATACGTTTCTTTTCACTCAAATAATGCTTTAAATATAAAAAAGACCAAAAAAAAATTCCAAAAATTTTGAAAATTTTCCCCCCCTCCCCCCTTAGCTTTTTTTGAGTAATTTTGCAAAAAAAAATAAATTGATTTTTTTTAATTCCAATTGATTGAAATACGTTTCTTTTCACTCAAATAATGCTTTAAATACAAAAAAGACCAAAAAAAAAATTCTAAAAATTTTGAAAATTTTCCCCCCCTCCCCCCTTAGCTTTTTTTGAGTAATTTTGCAAAAAAAAATAAATTGATTTTTTTTATTGCCAATTGATTGAAATACGTTTCTTTTCACTCAAATAATGCTTTAAATACAAAAAAGACCAAAAAAAAAATTCCAAAAATTTTGAAAATTTTCCCCCCCTCCCCCCTTAGCTTTTTTTGAGTAATTTTGCAAAAAAAAATAAATTGATTTTTTTTAATTCCAATTGATTGAAATACGTTTCTTTTCACTCAAATAATGCTTTAAATACAAAAAAGACCAAAAAAAAATTCCAAAAATTTAGAAAATTTTCCCCCCCTCCCCCCTTAGCTTTTTTTGAGTAATTTTGCAAAAAAAAATAAATTGATTTTTTTTAATTCCAATTGATTGAAATACGTTTCTTTTCACTCAAATATTGCTTTAAATACAAAAAAGACCAAAAAAAAATTCCAAAAATTTTGAAAATTTTCCCTCCCTCCCCCCTTAGCTTTTTTTGAGTAATTTTGCAAAAAAAAATAAATTGATTTTTTTTAATTCCAATTGATTGAAATACGTTTCTTTTCACTCAAATAATGCTTTAAATACAAAAAAGACCAAAAAAAAATTCCAAAAATTTTGAAAATTTTCCCCCCCTCGCCCCTTAGCTTTTTTTGAGTAATTTTGCAAAAAAAAATAAATTGATTTTTTTTAATTCCAATTGATTGAAATACGTTTCTTTTCACTCAAATAATGCTTTAAATACAAAAAAAAACAAAAAAAAATTCCAAAAATTTTGAAAATTTTCCCCCCCTCCCCCCTTAGCTTTTTTTGAGTAATTTTGCAAAAAAAAATAAATTGATTTTTTTTAATTCCAATTGATTGAAATACGTTTCTTTTCACTCAAATAATGCTTTAAATACAAAAAAGACCAAAAAAAAATTTTAAAAATTTTGAAAATTTTCCCCCCCTCCCCCCTTAGCTTTTTTTGAGTAATTTTGCAAAAAAAAATAAATTGATTTTTTTATTGCCAATTGATTGAAATACGTTTCTTTTCACTCAAATAATGCTTTAAATACAAAAAAGACCAAAAAAAAAATTCCAAAAATTTTGAAAATTTTCCCCCCCTCCCCCCTTAGCTTTTTTTGAGTAATTTTGCAAAAAAAAATAAATTGATTTTTTTTAATTCCAATTGATTGAAATACGTTTCTTTTCACTCAAATAATGCTTTAAATACAAAAAAGACCAAAAAAAAAAAATTCTTAAAATTTTGAAAATTTTCCCCTACTCCCTCCTTAGATTTTTTTGAGTAATTTTGCAAAAAAAAAATAAATTGATTTTTTTTATTGCCAATTGATTGAAATACGTTTCTTTTCACTCAAATAATGCTTTAAATACAAAAAAGACCAAAAAAAAAAAAATTCCAAAAATTTTGAAAATTTTCCCCCCCTCCCCCCTTAGCTTTTTTTGAGTAATTTTGCAAAAAAAAAAAATTGATTTTTTGTAATTCCAATTGATTGAAATACGTTTCTTTTCACTCAAATAATGCTTTAAATACAAAAAAGACCAAAAAAAAAAAATTCCAAAAACTTTGAAAATTTTCCCCCCCTCCCCCCTTAGCTTTTTTTGAGTAATTTTGCAAAAAAAAATAAATTGATTTTTTTTATTGCCAATTGATTGAAATACGTTTCTTTTCACTCAAATAATGCTTTAAATACAAAAAAGACCAAAAAAAAAATTCTAAAAATTTTGAAAATTTTCCCCCCCTCCCCCCTTAGCTTTTTTTGAGTAATTTTGCAAAAAAAAATAAATTGATTTTTTTTATTGCCAATTGATTGAAATACGTTTCTTTTCACTCAAATAATGCTTTAAATACAAAAAAGACCAAAAAAAAAAAATTCCAAAAATTTTGAAAATTTTCCCCCCCCTCCCCCCTTAGCTTTTTTTGAGTAATTTTGCAAAAAAAAATAAATTGATTTTTTTTATTGCCAATTGATTGAAATACGTTTCTTTTCACTCAAATAATGCTTTAAATACAAAAAAGACCAAAAAAAAAAATTCCAAAAATTTTGAAAATTTTCCCCCCCTCCCCCCTTAGCTTTTTTTTGAGTAATTTTGCAAAAAAAAAATAAATTGATTTTTTTTATTGCCAATTGATTGAAATACGTTTCTTTTCACTCAAATAATGCTTTAAATACAAAAAAGACCAAAAAAAAATTCTAAAAATTTTGAAAATTTTCCTCCCCTCCCCCCTTAGCTTTTTCTGAGTAATTTTGCAAAAAAAAAATAAATTGATTTTTTTTAATTCCAATTGATTGAAATACGTTTCTTTTCACTCAAATAATGCTTTAAATACAAAAAAGACCAAAAAAAAAAATTCTAAAAATTTTGAAAATTTTCCCCCCCTCCCCCCTTAGCTTTTTTTGAGTAATTTTGCAAAAAAAAAATAAATTGATTTTTTTTATTGCCAATTGATTGAAATACGTTTCTTTTCACTCAAATAATGCTTTAAATACAAAAAAGACCAAAAAAAAAATTCCAAAAATTTTGAAAATTTTCCCCCCCACCCCCCCTTAGCTTTTTTTGAGTAATTTTGCAAAAAAAAAATAAATTGATTTTTTTTAATTCCAATTGATTGAAATACGTTTCTTTTCACTCAAATAATGCTTTAAATACAAAAAAGACCAAAAAAAAAATTCTAAAAATTTTGAAAATTTTCCCCCCCTCCCCCCTTAGCTTTTTTTGAGTAATTTTGCAAAAAAAAATAAATTGATTTTTTTTATTGCCAATTGATTGAAATACGTTTCTTTTCACTCAAATAATGCTTTAAATACAAAAAAGACCAAAAAAAAATTCTAAAAATTTTGAAATTTTCCCCCCCTCCCCCCTTAGCTTTTTTTGAGTAATTTTGCAAAAAAAATAAATTGATTTTTTTATTGCCAATTGATTGAAATACGTTTCTTTTCACTCAAATAATGCTTTAAATACAAAAAAGACCAAAAAAAAATTCTTAAAATTTTGAAAATTTTCCCCTACTCCCCCCTTAGCTTTTTTTGAGTTATTTTGCAAAAAAAAAAAAATAAATTGATTTTTTTAATTCCAATTGATTGAAATACGTTTCTTTTCACTCAAATAATGCTTTAAATACAAAAAAGACCAAAAAAAAAATTCCAAAAATTTTGAAAATTTTCCCCCCCTCCCCCCTTAGCTTTTTTTGAGTAATTTTGCAAAAAAAAATAAATTGATTTTTTTTATTGCCAATTGATTGAAATACGTTTCTTTTCACTCAAATAATGCTTTAAATACAAAAAAGACCAAAAAAAAATTTCCTAAAATTTTGAAAATTTTCCCCTACTCCCTCCTTAGATTTTTTTGAGTAATTTTGCAAAAAAAAATAAATTGATTTTTTTTATTGCCAATTGATTGAAATACGTTTCTTTTCACTCAAATAATGCTTTAAATACAAAAAAGACCAAAAAAAAAATTCTAAAAATTTTGAAAATTTTCCCCCCCTCCCCCCTTAGCTTTTTTTGAGTAATTTTGCAAAAAAAAAATAAATTGATTTTTTTTATTGCCAATTGATTGAAATACGTTTCTTTTCACTCAAATAATGCTTTAAATACAAAAAAGACCAAAAAAAAAAATCCAAAAATTTTGAAAATTTTCCCCCCCTCCCCCCTTAGCTTTTTTTGAGTAATTTTGCAAAAAAAAATAAAAGGATTTTTTTTAATTCCAATTGATTGAAATACGTTTCTTTTCACTCAAATAATGCTTTAAATACAAAAAAGACCAAAAAAAAAATTCTAAAAATTTTGAAAATTTTCCCCCCCTCCCCCCTTAGCTTTTTTTGAGTAATTTTGCAAAAAAAAATAAATTGATTTTTTTTATTGCCAATTGATTGAAATACGTTTCTTTTCACTCAAATAATGCTTTAAATACAAAAAAGACCAAAAAAAAAAAAATTCCAAAAATTTTGAAAATTTTCCCCTACTCCCCCCTTAGCTTTTTTTGAGTAATTTTGCAAAAAAAAATAAATTGATTTTTTTTTATTGCCAATTGATTGAAATACGTTTCTTTTCACTCAAATAATGCTTTAAATACAAAAAAGACCAAAAAAAAATTCTAAAAATTTTGAAAATTTTCCCCCCCCTCCCCCCTTAGCTTTTTTTGAGTAATTTTGCAAAAAAAAATAAATTGATTTTTTTTATTGCCAATTGATTGAAATACGTTTCTTTTCACTCAAATAATGCTTTAAATACAAAAAAGACCAAAAAAAAAAATTCCAAAAATTTTGAAAATTTTCCCCCCCTCCCCCCTTAGCTTTTTTTGAGTAATTTTGCAAAAAAAAATAAATTGATTTTTTTTAATTCCAATTGATTGAAATACGTTTCTTTTCACTCAAATAATGCTTTAAATACAAAAAAGACCAAAAAAAAAAATTCCAAAAATTTTGAAAATTTTCCCCCCCTAGCCCCTTAGCTTTTTTTGAGTAATTTTGCAAAAAAAAATAAATTGATTTTTTTTAATTCCAATTGATTGAAATACGTTTCTTTTCACTCAAATAATGCTTTAAATACAAAAAAGACCAAAAAAAAAAAAATTCCAAAAATTTTGAAAATTTCCCCCCCCTCCCCCCTTAGCTTTTTTTGAGTAATTTTGCAAAAAAAAATAAATAGATTTTTTTTATTGCCAATTGATTGAAATACGTTTCTTTTCACTCAAATAATGCTTTAAATACAAAAAAGACCAAAAAAAAAATTCTAAAAATTTTGAAAATTTTCCCCTACTCCCTCCTTAGATTTTTTTGATTAATTTTGCAAAAAAAAATTAATTGATTTTTTTTATTGCCAATTGATTGAAATACGTTTCTTTTCACTCAAATAATGCTTTAAATACAAAAAAGACCAAAAAAAAAATTCCAAAAATTTTGAAAATTTTCCCCTACTCCCTCCTAAGATTTTTTTGAGTAATTTTGCAAAAAAAAAAAAATTGATTTTTTTTTATTGCCAATTGATTGAAATACGTTTCTTTTCACTCAAATAATGCTTTAAATACAAAAAAGACCAAAAAAAAAAAATTCCAAAAATTTTGAAAATTTTCCCCCCCCTCCCCCCTTAGCTATTTTTGAGTAATTTTGCAAAAAAAAATAAATTGATTTTTTTTAATTCCAATTGATTGAAATACGTTTCTTTTCACTCAAATAATGCTTTAAATACAAAAAAGACCAAAAAAAAAAAATTCCAAAAATTTTGAAAATTTTCCCCCCCCTCCCCCCTTAGCTTTTTTTGAGTAATTTTGCAAAAAAAAATAAATTGATTTTTTTTAATTCCAATTGATTGAAATACGTTTCTTTTCACTCAAATAATGCTTTAAATACAAAAAAGACCAAAAAAAAAATTCTTAAAATTTTGAAAATTTTCCCCTACTCCCCCCTTAGCTTTTTTTGAGTTATTTTGCAAAAAAAAAAATAAATTGATTTTTTTTAATTCCAATTGATTGAAATACGTTTCTTTTCACTCAAATAATGCTTTAAATACAAAAAAGACCAAAAAAAAAAATTCCAAAAATTTTGAAAATTTTCCCCCCCCTCGCCCCTTAGCTTTTTTTGAGTAATTTTGCAAAAAAAATAAATTGATTTTTTTTATTGCCAATTGATTGAAATACGTTTCTTTTCACTCAAATAATGGTTTAAATACAAAAAAGACCAAAAAAAAAAATTCCAAAAATTTTGAAAATTTTCCCTTACTCCCCCTTTAGCTTTTTTTGAGTAATTTTGCAAAAAAAAAATAAATTGATTTTTTTTAATTCCAATTGATTGAAATACGTTTCTTTTCACTCAAATAATGCTTTAAATACAAAAAAGACCAAAAAAAAAATTCCAAAAATTTTGAAAATTTTCCCCCCCTCCCCCCTTAGCTTTTTTTGAGTAATTTTGCAAAAAAAAATAAATTGATTTTTTTTAATTCCAATTGATTGAAATACGTTTCTTTTCACTCAAATAATGCTTTAAATACAAAAAAGACCAAAAAAAAATTCTAAAAATTTTGAAAATTTTCCCCCCTCCCCCCTTAGCTTTTTTTGAGTAATTTTGCAAAAAAAAATAAATAAATAATTTTTTTATTCCAATTGATTGAAATACGTTTCTTTTCACTCAAATAATGCTTTAAATACAAAAAAGACCAAAAAAAAAATTCTAAACATTTTGAAAATTTTCCCCCCCTCCCCCCTTAGCTTTTTTTGAGTAATTTTGCAAAAAAAATAAATTGATTTTTTTTATTGCCAATTGATTGAAATACGCTTCTTTTCACTCAAATAATGCTTTAAATACAAAAAAGACCAAAAAAAAAAATTCCAAAAATTTTGAAAATTTTCCCCCCCCTCCCCCCTTAGCTTTTTTTGAGTAATTTTGCAAAAAAAAATAAATTGATTTTTTTATTGCCAATTGATTGAAATACGTTTCTTTTCACTCAAATAATGCTTTAAATACAAAAAAGACCAAAAAAAAAAAATTCCAAAAATTTTGAAAATTTTCCCCCCCTCCCCCCTTAGCTTTTTTTGAGTAATTTTGCAAAAAAAAATAAATTGATTTTTTTTAATTCCAATTGATTGAAATACGTTTCTTTTCACTCAAATAATGCTTTAAATACAAAAAAGACCAAAAAAAAATTCCAAAAATTTTGAAAATTTTGCCCCCCTCCCCCCTTAGCTTTTTTTGAGTAATTTTGCAAAAAAAAATAAATTGATTTTTTTTAATTCCAATTGATTGAAATACGTTTCTTTTCACTCAAATAATGCTTTAAATACAAAAAAGACCAAAAAAAAATTCTAAAAATTTTGAAAATTTTCCCCCCCCTCCCCCCTTAGCTTTTTTTGAGTAATTTTCCAAAAAAAAATAAATTGATTTTTTTTAATTCCAATTGATTGAAATACGTTTCTTTTCACTCAAATAATGCTTTAAATACAAAAAAGACCAAAAAAAAATTCTAAAAATTTTGAAAATTTTCCCCTACTCCCTCCTTAGATTTTTTTGAGTAATTTTGCAAAAAAAAATAAATTGATTTTTTTTATTGCCAATTGATTGAAATACGTTTCTTTTCACTCAAATAATGCTTTAAATACAAAAAAGACCAAAAAAAAAATTCCAAAAATTTTGAAAATTTTCCCCCCTTCCCCCCTTAGCTTTTTTTGAGTAATTTTGCAAAAAAAAATAAATTGATTTTTTTTATTGCCAATTGATTGAAATACGTTTCTTTTCACTCAAATAATGCTTTAAATACAAAAATGACCAAAAAAAAAATTCCAAAAATTTTGAAAATTTTCCCCCCCTCCCCCCTTAGCTTT
>NW_026045335.1:0-32237 GCF_943734845.2 Anopheles funestus
AAAAATTTTGAAAATTTTCCCCCCCTCCCCCCTTAGCTTTTTTTGAGTAATTTTGCAAAAAAAAATAAATTGATTTTTTTTATTGCCAATTGATTGAAATACGTTTCTTTTCACTCAAATAATGCTTTAAATACAAAAAAGACCAAAAAAAAATTCTAAAAATTTTGAAAATTTTCCCCCCCCTCCCCCCTTAGCTTTTTTTGAGTAATTTTGCAAAAAAAAATAAATTGATTTTTTTTAATTCCAATTGATTGAAATACGTTTCTTTTCACTCAAATAATGCTTTAAATACAAAAAAGACCAAAAAAAAATTCTTAAAATTTTGAAAATTTTCCCCTACTCCCTCCTTAGATTTTTTTGAGTAATTTTGCAAAAAAAAATAAATTGATTTTTTTTATTGCCAATTGATTGAAATACGTTTCTTTTCACTCAAATAATGCTTTAAATACAAAAAAGACCAAAAAAAAAATTCCAAAAATTTTGAAAATTTTCCCCCCCCTCCCCCCTTAGCTTTTTTTGAGTAATTTTGCAAAAAAAAATAAATTGATTTTTTGTAATTCCAATTGATTGAAATACGTTTCTTTTCACTCAAATAATGCTTTAAATACAAAAAAGACCAAAAAAAAAAAATTCCAAAAACTTTGAAAATTTTCCCCCCCTCCCCCCTTAGCTTTTTTTGAGTAATTTTGCAAAAAAAAATAAATTGATTTTTTTTAATTCCAATTGATTGAAATACGCTTCTTTTCACTCAAATAATGCTTTAAATACAAAAAAGACCAAAAAAAAATTCTAAAAATTTTGAAAATTTTCCCCCCCTCCCCCCTTAGCTTTTTTTGAGTAATTTTGCAAAAAAAAATAAATTGATTTTTTTATTGCCAATTGATTGAAATACGTTTCTTTTCACTCAAATAATGCTTTAAATACAAAAAAGACCAAAAAAAAAATTCTAAAAATTTTGAAAATTTTCCCCCCCTCCCCCCTTAGCTTTTTTTGAGTAATTTTGCAAAAAAAATAAATTGATTTTTTTTATTGCCAATTGATTGAAATACGTTTCTTTTCACTCAAATAATGCTTTAAATACAAAAAAGACCAAAAAAAAAAAATTCCAAAAATTTTGAAAATTTTCCCCCCCTCCCCCCTTAGCTTTTTTTTGAGTAATTTTGCAAAAAAAAATAAATTGATTTTTTTTATTGCCAATTGATTGAAATACGTTTCTTTTCACTCAAATAATGCTTTAAATACAAAAAAGACCAAAAAAAAATTCCAAAAATTTTGAAAATTTTTCCCTACTCCCTCCTTAGATTTTTTTGAGTAATTTTGCAAAAAAAAATAAATTGATTTTTTTATTGCCAATTGATTGAAATACGTTTCTTTTCACTCAAATAATGCTTTAAATACAAAAAAGACCAAAAAAAAAATTCTAAAAATTTTGAAAATTTTCCCCCCCTCCCCCCTTAGCTTTTTTTGAGTAATTTTGCAAAAAAAAAGAAATTGATTTTTTTTATTGCCATTTGATTGAAATACGTTTCTTTTCACTCAAATAATGCTTTAAATACAAAAAAGACCAAAAAAAAAAATTCCAAAAATTTTGAAAATTTTCCCCCCCTCCCCCCTTAGCTTTTTTTGAGTAATTTTGCAAAAAAAAATAAATTGATTTTTTTTATTGCCAATTGATTGAAATACGTTTCTTTTCACTCAAATAATGCTTTAAATACAAAAAAGACCAAAAAAAAAATTCTAAAAATTTTGAAAATTTTCCCCCCCTCCCCCCTTAGCTTTTTTTGAGTAATTTTGCAAAAAAAAAATAAATTGATTTTTTTTTATTGCCAATTGATTGAAATACGTTTCTTTTCACTCAAATAATGCTTTAAATACAAAAAAGACCAAAAAAAAAATTCCAAAAATTTTGAAAATTTTCCCCCCCTCCCCCCTTAGCTTTTTTGAGTAATTTTGCAAAAAAAAATAAATTGATTTTTTTTTAATTCCAATTGATTGAAATACGTTTCTTTTCACTCAAATAATGCTTTAAATACAAAAAAGACCAAAAAAAAAAATTCCAAAAATTTTGAAAATTTTCCCCCCCCTCCCCCCTTAGCTTTTTTTGAGTAATTTTGCAAAAAAAAAATAAATTGATTTTTTTTAATTCCAATTGATTGAAATACGTTTCTTTTCACTCAAATAATGCTTTAAATACAAAAAAGACCAAACAAAAACTCTAAAAATTTTGAAAATTTTCCCCCCCTCCCCCCTTAGCTTTTTTTGAGTAATTTTGCAAAAAAAAATAAATTGATTTTTTTAATTCCAATTGATTGAAATACGTTTCTTTTCACTCAAATAATGCTTTAAATACAAAAAAGACCAAAAAAAAATTCTAAAAATTTTGAAAATTTTCCCCCCCTCCCCCCTTAGCTTTTTTTTGAGTAATTTTGCAAAAAAAAATAAATTGATTTTTTTATTGCCAATTGATTGAAATACGTTTCTTTTCACTCAAATAATGCTTTAAATACAAAAAAGACCAAAAAAAAAATTCCAAAAATTTTGAAAATTTCCCCCCCCCCCTCCCCCCTTAGCTTTTTTTGAGTTATTTTGCAAAAAAAAAAATAAATTGATTTTTTTTAATTCCAATTGATTGAAATACGTTTCTTTTCACTCAAATAATGCTTTAAATACAAAAAAGACCAAAAAAAAAATTCCAAAAATTTTGAAAATTTTCCCCCCCTCCCCCTTAGCTTTTTTTGAGTAATTTTGCAAAAAAAAATAAATTGATTTTTTTTATTGCCAATTGATTGAAATACGTTTCTTTTCACTCAAATAATGCTTTAAATACAAAAAAGACCAAAAAAAAAATTCTTAAAATTTTGAAAATTTTCCCCTACTCCCTCCTTAGATTTTTTTGAGTAATTTTGCAAAAAAAAATAAATTGATTTTTTTTATTGCCAATTGATTGAAATACGTTTCTTTTCACTCAAATAATGCTTTAAATACAAAAAAGACAAAAAAAAATTCCAAAAATTTTGAAAATTTTCCCCTACTCCCTCCTTAGATTTTTTTGAGTAATTTTGCAAAAAAAAATAAATTGATTTTTTTTATTGCCAATTGATTGAAATACGTTTCTTTTCACTCAAATAATGCTTTAAATACAAAAAAGACCAAAAAAAAAAAATTCCAAAAATTTTGAAAATTTTCCCCCCCTCCCCCCTTAGCTTTTTTTGAGTAATTTTGCAAAAAAAAATAAATTGATTTTTTTTAATTCCAATTGATTGAAATACGTTTCTTTTCACTCAAATAATGCTTTAAATACAAAAAAGACCAAAAAAAAATTCTTAAAATTTTGAAAATTTTCCCCTACTCCCTCCTTAGATTTTTTTGAGTAATTTTGCAAAAAAAAATAAATTGATTTTTTTTTATTGCCAATTGATTGAAATACGTTTCTTTTCACTCAAATAATGCTTTAAATACAAAAAAGACCAAAAAAAAAATTCCAAAAATTTTGAAAATTTCCCCCCCCTCCCCCCTTAGCTTTTTTTGAGTAATTTTGCAAAAAAAAAATAAATTGATTTTTTTTATTGCCAATTGATTGAAATACGTTTCTTTTCACTCAAATAATGCTTTAAATACAAAAAAGACCAAAAAAAAAATTCCAAAAATTTTGAAAATTTTCCCCCCCTCCCCCCTTAGCTTTTTTTGAGTAATTTTGCAAAAAAAATAAATTGATTTTTTTTAATTCCATTTGATTGAAATACGTTTCTTTTCACTCAAATAATGCTTTAAATACAAAAAAGACCAAAAAAAAATTCCAAAAATTTTGAAAATTTTCCCCCCCTGCCCCCTTAGCTTTTTTTGAGTAATTTTGCAAAAAAAAATAAATTGATTTTTTTTATTGCCAATTGATTGAAATACGTTTCTTTTCACTCAAATAATGCTTTAAATACAAAAAAGACCAAAAAAAAATTCTTAAAATTTTGAAAATTTTCCCCTACTCCCTCCTTAGATTTTTTTGAGTAATTTTGCAAAAAAAAAATAAATTGATTTTTTTTATTGCCAATTGATTGAAATACGTTTCTTTTCACTCAAATAATGCTTTAAATACAAAAAAGACCAAAAAAAAAATTCCAAAAATTTTGAAAATTTTCCCCTACTCCTCCTTAGATTTTTTTGAGTAATTTTGCAAAAAAAAATAAATTGATTTTTTTTATTGCCAATTGATTGAAATACGTTTCTTTTCACTCAAATAATGCTTTAAATACAAAAAAGACCAAAAAAAAAATTCCAAAAATTTTGAAAATTTTCCCCCCCTCCCCCCTTAGCTTTTTTTGAGTAATTTTGCAAAAAAAAAATAAATTGATTTTTTTTAATTCCAATTGATTGAAATACGTTTCTTTTCACTCAAATAATGCTTTAAATACAAAAAAGACCAAAAAAAAAAATTCTTAAAATTTTGAAAATTTTCCCCTACTCCCTCCTTAGATTTTTTTGAGTAATTTTGCAAAAAAAAATAAATTGATTTTTTTTATTGCCAATTGATTGAAATACGTTTCTTTTCACTCAAATAATGCTTTAAATACAAAAAAGACCAAAAAAAAAATTCTAAAAATTTTGAAAATTTTCCCCCCCTCCCCCCTTAGCTTTTTGTGAGTAATTTTGCAAAAAAAAAATAAATTGATTTTTTTTATTGCCAATTGATTGAAATACGTTTCTTTTCACTCAAATAATGCTTTAAATACAAAAAAGACCAAAAAAAAAATTCTTAAAATTTTGAAAATTTTCCCCTACTCCCCCCTTAGCTTTTTTTGAGTAATTTTGCAAAAAAAAATAAATTGATTTTTTTTATTGCCAATTGATTGAAATACGTTTCTTTTCACTCAAATAATGCTTTAAATACAAAAAAGAGCAAAAAAAAAAATTCCAAAAATTTTGAAAATTTTCCCCCCTCCCCCCTTAGCTTTTTTTGAGTAATTTTGCAAAAAAAATTAATTGATTTTTTTTAATTCCAATTGATTGAAATACCTTTCTTTTCACTCAAATAATGCTTTAATACAAAAAAGACCAAAAAAAAAAAATTCCAAAAATTTTGAAAATTTTCCCCCCCCTCCCCCCTTAGCTTTTTTTGAGTAATTTTGCAAAAAAAAAATAAATTGATTTTTTTTATTGCCAATTGATTGAAATACGTTTCTTTTCACTCAAATAATGCTTTAAATACAAAAAAGACCAAAAAAAAATTCTTAAAATTTTGAAAATTTTCCCCTACTCCCCCCTTAGCTTTTTTTGAGTTATTTTGCAAAAAAAAAAAATAAATTGATTTTTTTTAATTCCAATTGATTGAAATACGTTTCTTTTCACTCATATAATGCTTTAAATACAAAAAAGACCAAAAAAAAAATTCCAAAAATTTTGAAAATTTTCCCCCCCCTCCCCCCTTAGCTTTTTTTGAGTAATTTTGCAAAAAAAAATAAATTGATTTTTTTTATTGCCAATTGATTGAAATACGTTTCTTTTCACTCAAATAATGCTTTAAATACAAAAAAGACCATAATAAAATTCTTAAAATTTTGAAAATTTTCCCCTACTCCCTCCTTAGATTTTTTTGAGTAATTTTGCAAAAAAAAAATAAATTGATTTTTTTTAATTCCAATTGATTGAAATACGTTTCTTTTCACTCAAATAATGCTTTAAATACAAAAAAGACCAAAAAAAAAAATTCCAAAAATTTTGAAAATTTTCCCCCCCCGCCCCCCTTAGTTTTTTTTGAGTAATTTTGCAAAAAAAAATAAATTGATTTTTTTTATTGCCAATTGATTGAAATACGTTTCTTTTCACTCAAATAATGCTTTAAATACAAAAAAGACCAAAAAAAAAAATTCTAAAAATTTTGAAAATTTCCCCCCCCTCCCCCCTTAGCTTTTTTTGAGTAATTTTGCAAAAAAAAATAAATTGATTTTTTTTATTGCCAATTGATTGAAATACGTTTCTTTTCACTCAAATAATGCTTTAAATACAAAAAAGACCAAAAAAAAAAAATCTTAAAATTTTGAAAATTTTCCCCTACTCCCCCCTTAGCTTTTTTTGAGTAATTTTGCAAAAAAAAATAAATTGATTTTTTTTATTGCCAATTGATTGAAATACGTTTCTTTTCACTCAAATAATGCTTTAAATACAAAAAAGACCAAAAAAAAAAATTCCAAAAATTTTGAAAATTTTCCCCCCTCCCCCCTTAGCTTTTTTTGAGTAATTTTGCAAAAAAAAATAAATTGATTTTTTTTTATTGCCAATTGATTGAAATACGTTTCTTTTCACTCAAATAATGCTTTAAATACAAAAAAGACCAAAAAAAAAAAATTCCAAAAATTTTGAAAATTTCCCCCCCCTCCCCCCTTAGCTTTTTTTGAGTAATTTTGCAAAAAAAAAATAAATTGATTTTTTTTAATTCCAATTGATTGAAATACGTTTCTTTTCACTCAAATAATGCTTTAAATACAAAAAAGACCAAAAAAAAAATTCTTAAAATTTTGAAAATTTTCCCCTACTCCCCCCTTAGCTTTTTTTGAGTTATTTTGCAAAAAAAAAAATAAATTGATTTTTTTAATTCCAATTGATTGAAATACGTTTCTTTTCACTCAAATAATGCTTTAAATACAAAAAAGAGCAAAAAAAAAAATTCCAAAAATTTTGAAAATTTTCCCCCCCTCCCCCCTTAGCTTTTTTTGAGTAATTTTGCAAAAAATAAATTGATTTTTTTTATTGCCAATTGATTGAAATACGTTTCTTTTCACTCAAATAATGCTTTAAATACAAAAAAGACCAAAAAAAATTCTTAAAATTTTGAAAATTTTCCCCTACTCCCTCCTTAGATTTTTTTGAGTAATTTTGCAAAAAAAAATAAATTGATTTTTTTTTATTGCCAATTGATTGAAATACGTTTCTTTTCACTCAAATAATGCTTTAAAATACAAAAAAGACCAAAAAAAAAATTCTAAAAATTTTGAAAATTTTCCCCCCCTCCCCCCTTAGCTTTTTTTGAGTAATTTTGCAAAAAAAAATAAATTGATTTTTTTTATTGCCAATTGATTGAAATACGTTTCTTTTCACTCAAATAATGCTTTAAATACAAAAAAGACCAAAAAAAAAATTCTTAAAATTTTGAAAATTTTCCCCTACTCCCTCCTTAGATTTTTTTGAGTAATTTTGCAAAAAAAAATAAATTGATTTTTTTTATTGCCAATTGATTGAAATACGTTTCTTTTCACTCAAATAATGCTTTAAATACAAAAAAGACCAAAAAAAAAAATTCCAAAAATTTTGAAAATTTTCCCCTACTCCCTCCTTAGATTTTTTTGAGTAATTTTGCAAAAAAAAATAAATTGATTTTTTTTATTGCCAATTGATTGAAATACGTTTCTTTTCACTCAAATAATGCTTTAAATACAAAAAAGACCAAAAAAAAATTCCAAAAATTTTGAAAATTTTCCCCCCCTCCCCCCTTAGCTTTTTTTGAGTAATTTTGCAAAAAAAAATAAATTGATTTTTTTAATTCCAATTGATTGAAATACGTTTCTTTTCACTCAAATAATGCTTTAAATACAAAAAAGACCACAAAAAAAATTTCCAAAAATTTTGAAAATTTTCCCCCCCTCCCCCCCTTAGCTTTTTTTGAGTAATTTTGCAAAAAAAAATAAATTGATTTTTTTTATTGCCAATTGATTGAAATACGTTTCTTTTCACTCAAATAATGCTTTAAATACAAAAAAGACCAAAAAAAAAAAATCCAAAAATTTTGAAAATTTTCCCCCCCTCCCCCCTTAGCTTTTTTTGAGTAATTTTGCAAAAAAAAAATAAATTGATTTTTTTTTATTCCAATTGATTGAAATACGTTTCTTTTCACTCAAATAATGCTTTAAATACAAAAAAGACCAAAAAAAAAATTCTAAAAATTTTGAAAATTTTCCCCCCCTCCCCCCTTAGCTTTTTTTGAGTAATTTTGCAAAAAAAAATAAATTGATTTTTTTTATTGCCAATTGATTGAAATACGTTTCTTTTCACTCAAATAATGCTTTAAATACAAAAAAGACCAAAAAAAAATTCTTAAAATTTTGAAAATTTTCCCCTACTCCCTCCTTAGATTTTTTTGAGTAATTTTGCAAAAAAAAATAAATTGATTTTTTTTATTGCCAATTGATTGAAATACGTTTCTTTTCACTCAAATAATGCTTTAAATACAAAAAAGACCAAAAAAAAAATTCTAAAATTTTGAAAATTTTCCCCCCCCTCCCCCCTTAGCTTTTTTTGAGTAATTTTGCAAAAAAAAATATATTGATTTTTTTTATTGCCAATTGATTGAAATACGTTTCTTTTCACTCAAATAATGCTTTAAATACAAAAAAGACCAAAAAAAAAATTCTTAAAATTTTGAAAATTTTCCCCTACTCCCTCCTTAGATTTTTTTGAGTAATTTTGCAAAAAAAAATAAATTGATTTTTTTTATTGCCAATTGATTGAAATACGTTTCTTTTCACTCAAATAATGCTTTAAATACAAAAAAGACCAAAAAAAAAATTCCAAAAATTTTGAAAATTTTCCCCTACTCCCTCCTTAGATTTTTTTGAGTAATTTTGCAAAAAAAAAATAAATTGATTTTTTTTATTGCCAATTGATTGAAATACGTTTCTTTTCACTCAAATAATGCTTTAAATACAAAAAAGACCAAAAAAAAAATTCCAAAAATTTTGAAAATTTTCCCCCCCTCCCCCCTTAGCTTTTTTTGAGTAATTTTGCAAAAAAAAATAAATTGATTTTTTTTAATTCCAATTGATTGAAATACGTTTCTTTTCACTCAAATAATGCTTTAAATACAAAAAAGACCACAAAAAAAATTCCAAAAATTTTGAAAATTTTCCCCCCCTCCCCCCTTAGCTTTTTTTGAGTAATTTTGCAAAAAAAAATAAATTGATTTTTTTTAATTCCAATTGATTGAAATACGTTTCTTTTCACTCAAATAATGCTTTAAATACAAAAAAGACCAAAAAAAAAATTCTAAAAATTTTGAAAATTTTCCCCCCCTCCCCCCTTAGCTTTTTTTGAGTAATTTTGCAAAAAAAAAAATAAATTGATTTTTTTTATTGCCAATTGATTGAAATACGTTTCTTTTCACTCAAATAATGCTTTAAATACAAAAAAGACCAAAAAAAAAAATTCCAAAAATTTTGAAAATTTTCCCCCCCTCCCCCCTTAGCTTTTTTTGAGTAATTTTGCAAAAAAAAATAAATTGATTTTTTTTATTGCCAATTGATTGAAATACGTTTCTTTTCACTCAAATAATGCTTTAAATACAAAAAAGACCAAAAAAAAAATTCTTAAAATTTTGAAAATTTTCCCCTACTCCCCCCTTAGCTTTTTTTGAGTTATTTTGCAAAAAAAAAAATAAATTGATTTTTTTTAATTCCAATTGATTGAAATACGTTTCTTTTCACTCAAATAATGCTTTAAATACAAAAAAGACCAAAAAAAAAAATTCCACAAATTTTGAAAATTTTCCCCCCCTCCCCCCTTAGCTTTTTTTGAGTAATTTTGCAGAAAAAAATAAATTGATTTTTTTTATTGCCAATTGATTGAAATACGTTTCTTTTCACTCAAATAATGCTTTAAATACAAAAAAGACCAAAAAAAAAATTCTTAAAATTTTGAAAATTTTCCCCTACTCCCTCCTTAGATTTTTTTGAGTAATTTTGCAAAAAAAAAATAAATTGATTTTTTTTATTGCCAATTGATTGAAATACGTTTCTTTTCACTCAAATAATGCTTTAAATACAAAAAAGACCAAAAAAAAAAAATTCTAAAAATTTTGAAAATTTTCCCCCCCTCCCCCCTTAGCTTTTTTTGAGTAATTTTGCAAAAAAAAAATAAATTGATTTTTTTTATTGCCAATTGATTGAAATACGTTTCTTTTCACTCAAATAATGCTTTAAATACAAAAAAGACCAAAAAAAAAAAATCCAAAAATTTTGAAAATTTTCCCCCCCTCCCCCCTTAGCTTTTTTTGAGTAATTTTGCAAAAAAAAATAAATTAATTTTTTTTAATTCCAATTGATTGAAATACGTTTCTTTTCACTCAAATAATGCTTTAAATACAAAAAAGACCAAAAAAAAAATTCTAAAAATTTTGAAAACTTTCCCCCCCTCCCCCCTTAGCTTTTTTTGAGTAATTTTGCAAAAAAAAATAAATTGATTTTTTTATTGCCAATTGATTGAAATACGTTTCTTTTCACTCAAATAATGCTTTAAATACAAAAAAGACCAAAAAAAAAAAAATTCCAAAAATTTTGAAAATTTTCCCCTACTCCCCCCTTAGCTTTTTTTGAGTAATTTTGCAAAAAAAAATAAATTGATTTTTTTTATTGCCAATTGATTGAAATACGTTTCTTTTCACTCAAATAATGCTTTAAATACAAAAAAGACCAAAAAAAAAATTCTAAAAATTTTGAAAATTTTCCCCCCCCTCCCCCCTTAGCTTTTTTTGAGTAATTTTGCAAAAAAAAAATAAATTGATTTTTTTTATTGCCAATTGATTGAAATACGTTTCTTTTCACTCAAATAATGCTTTAAATACAAAAAAGACCAAAAAAAAAAAATTCCAAAAATTTTGAAAATTTTCCCCCCCCTCCCCCCTTAGCTTTTTTTGAGTAATTTTGCAAAAAAAAATAAATTGATTTTTTTTAATTCCAATTGATTGAAATACGTTTCTTTTCACTCAAATAATGCTTTAAATACAAAAAAGACCAAAAAAAAAAATTCCAAAAATTTTGAAAATTTTCCCCCCCTAGCCCCTTAGCTTTTTTTGAGTAATTTTGCAAAAAAAAATAAATTGATTTTTTTTAATTCCAATTGATTGAAATACGTTTCTTTTCACTCAAATAATGCTTTAAATACAAAAAAGACCAAAAAAAAAAATTCCAAAAATTTTGAAAATTTTCCCCCCCTCCCCCCTTAGCTTTTTTTGAGTAATTTTGCAAAAAAAAAATAAATTGATTTTTTTTATTGCCAATTGATTGAAATACGTTTCTTTTCACTCAAATAATGCTTTAAATACAAAAAAGACCAAAAAAAAAAATTCTTAAAATTTTGAAAATTTTCCCCTACTCCCTCCTTAGATTTTTTGAGTAATTTTGCAAAAAAAAATAAATTGATTTTTTTTATTGCCAATTGATTGAAATACGTTTCTTTTCACTCAAATAATGCTTTAAATACAAAAAAGACCAAAAAAAAAATTCCAAAAATTTTGAAAATTTTCCCCTACTCCCTCCTTAGATTTTTTTGAGTAATTTTGCAAAAAAAAATAAATTGATTTTTTTTATTGCCAATTGATTGAAATACGTTTCTTTTCACTCAAATAATGCTTTAAATACAAAAAAGACCAAAAAAAAAATTCCAAAAATTTTGAAAATTTTCCCCCCCTCCCCCCTTAGCTTTTTTTGAGTAATTTTGCAAAAAAAAATAAATTGATTTTTTTTATTGCCAATTGATTGAAATACGTTTCTTTTCACTCAAATAATGCTTTAAATACAAAAAAGACCAAAAAAAAAAAAAAATTCCAAAAATTTTGAAAATTTTCCCCCCCTCCCCCCTTAGCTTTTTTTGAGTAATTTTGCAAAAAAAAATAAATTTATTTTTTTTAATTCCAATTGATTGAAATACGTTTCTTTTCACTCAAATAATGCTTTAAATACAAAAAAGACCAAAAAAAAAAAAATTCCAAAAATTTTGAAAATTTTCCCCCCCCTCCCCCCTTAGCTTTTTTTGAGTAATTTTGCAAAAAAAAATAAATTGATTTTTTTTAATTCCAATTGATTGAAATACGTTTCTTTTCACTCAAATAATGCTTTAAATACAAAAAAGACCAAAAAAAAATTCTAAAAATTTTGAAAATTTTCCCCCCCTCCCCCCTTAGCTTTTTTTGAGTAATTTTGCAAAAAAAATAAATTGATTTTTTTTAATTCCAATTGATTGAAATACGTTTCTTTTCACTCAAATAATGCTTTAAATACAAAAAAGACCAAAAAAAAATTCTAAAAATTTTGAAAATTTTCCCCCCCTCGCCCCTTAGCTTTTTTTGAGTAATTTTGCAAAAAAAAATAAATTGATTTTTTTTATTGCCAATTGATTGAAATACGTTTCTTTTCACTCAAATAATGCTTTAAATACAAAAAAGACCAAAAAAAAAATTCCAAAAATTTTGAAAATTTTCCCCCCCTCCCCCCTTGGCTTTTTTTTGAGTAATTTTGCAAAAAAAAAATAAATTGATTTTTTTTAATTCCAATTGATTGAAATACGTTTCTTTTCACTCAAATAATGCTTTAAATACAAAAAAGACCAAAAAAAAAATTCAAAAAATTTTGAAAATTTTCCCCCCCCTCCCCCCTTAGCTTTTTTTGAGTAATTTTGCAAAAAAAAATAAATTGATTTTTTTTAATTCCAATTGATTGAAATACGTTTCTTTTCACTCAAATAATGCTTTAAATACAAAAAAGACCAAAAAAAAATTCTAAAAATTTTGAAAATTTTCCCCCCCTCCCCCCTTAGCTTTTTTTGAGTAATTTTGCAAAAAAAAATAAATTGATTTTTTTTAATTCCAATTGATTGAAATACGTTTCTTTTCACTCAAATAATGCTTTAAATACAAAAAAGACCAAAAAAAAATTCTAAAAATTTTGAAAATTTTCCCCCCCTCCCCCCTTAGCTTTTTTTGAGTAATTTTGCAAACAAAAATAAATTGATTTTTTTATTGCCAATTGATTGAAATACGTTTCTTTTCACTCAAATAATGCTTTAAATACAAAAAAGACCAAAAAAAAAAAAATTCCAAAAATTTTGAAAATTTTCCCCTACTCCCTCCTTAGATTTTTTTGAGTAATTTTGCAAAAAAAAATAAATTGATTTTTTTTATTGCCAATTGATTGAAATACGTTTCTTTTCACTCAAATAATGCTTTAAATACAAAAAAGACCAAAAAAAAAAATTCCAAAAATTTTGAAAATTTTCCCCTACTCCCTCCTTAGATTTTTTTGAGTAATTTTGCAAAAAAAAATAAATTGATTTTTTTTATTGCCAATTGATTGAAATACGTTTCTTTTCACTCAAATAATGCTTTAAATACAAAAAAGACTAATTCCAATTGATTGAAATACGTTTCTTTTCACTCAAATAATGCTTTAAATACAAAAAAGACCAAAAAAAAAATTCTAAAAATTTTGAAAATTTTCCCCTACTCCCTCCTTAGATTTTTTTGAGTAATTTTGCAAAAAAAAATAAATTGATTTTTTTTATTGCCAATTGATTGAAATACGTTTCTTTTCACTCAAATAATGCTTTAAATACAAAAAAGAAAAAAAAATTCCAAAAATTTTGAAAATTTTCCCCTACTCCCTCCTTAGATTTTTTTGAGTAATTTTGCAAAAAAAAAATAAATTGATTTTTTTATTGCCAATTGATTGAAATACGTTTCTTTTCACTCAAATAATGCTTTAAATACAAAAAAGACCAAAAAAAAAATTCCAAAAATTTTGAAAATTTTCCCCCCCCTCCCCCCTTAGCTTTTTTTGAGTAATTTTGCAAAAAAAAATAAATTGATTTTTTTTAATTCCAATTGATTGAAAAACGTTTCTTTTCACTCAAATAATGCTTTAAATACAAAAAAGACAAAAAAAAAATTCTTAAAATTTTGAAAATTTTCCCCTACTCCCTCCTTAGATTTTTTTGAGTAATTTTGCAAAAAAAAATAAATTGATTTTTTTTATTGCCAATTGATTGAATACGTTTCTTTTCACGTCAAATAATGCTTTAAATACAAAAAAGACCAAAAAAAAATTCCAAAAATTTTGAAAATTTTCCCCCCCTCCCCCCTTAGCTTTTTTTGAGTAATTTTGCAAAAAAAAAATAAATTGATTTTTTTATTGCCAATTGATTGAAATACGTTTCTTTTCACTCAAATAATGCTTTAAATACAAAAAAGACCAAAAAAAAAATTCCAAAAATTTTCAAAATTTTCCCCCCCCCCTCCCCCCTTAGCTTTTTTTGAGTAATTTTGCAAAAAAAAATAAATTGATTTTTTTTATTGCCAATTGATTGAAATACGTTTCTTTTCACTCAAATAATGCTTTAAATACAAAAAAGACCAAAAAAAAAAATTCCAAAAATTTTGAAAATTTTCCCCCCCCCCCCCCCTTAGCTTTTTTTGAGTAATTTTGCAAAAAAAATAAATTGATTTTTTTTAATTCCAATTGATTGAAATACGTTTCTTTTCACTCAAATAATGCTTCAAATACAAAAAAGACCAAAAAAAAATTCCAAAAATTTGGAAAATTTTCCCCCCCTCCCCCCTTAGCTTTTTTTGAGTAATTTTGCAAAAAAAAATAAATTGATTTTTTTTAATTCCAATTGATTGAAATACGTTTCTTTTCACTCAAATAATGATTTAAATACAAAAAAGACCAAAAAAAAAAATCCAAAAATTTTGAAAATTTTCCCCCCCTCCCCCCTTAGCTTTTTTTGAGTAATTTTGCAAAAAAAAATAAATTGATTTTTTTAATTCCAATTGATTGAAATACGTTTCTTTTCACTCAAATAATGCTTTAAATACAAAAAAGACCAAAAAAAAATTTCTAAAAATTTTGAAAATTTTCCCCCCCCTCCCCCCTTAGCTTTTTTTGAGTAATTTTGCAAAAAAAAATAAATTGATTTTTTTTATTGCCAATTGATTGAAATACGTTTCTTTTCACTCAAATAATGCTTTAAATACAAAAAAGACCAAAAAAAAAAATTCTAAAAATTTTGAAAATTTTCCCCCCTCCCCCCTTAGCTTTTTTTGAGTAATTTTGCAAAAAAAAATAAATTGATTTTTTTTATTGCCAATTGATTGAAATACGTTTCTTTTCACTCAAATAATGCTTTAAATACAAAAAAGACCAAAAAAAAAAATTCCAAAAATTTTGAAAATTTTCCCCCCCTCCCCCCCTTAGCTTTTTTTGAGTAATTTTGCAAAAAAAAATAAATTGATTTTTTTTATTGCCAATTGATTGAAATACGTTTCTTTTCACTCAAATAATGCTTTAAATACAAAAAAGACCAAAAAAAAAATTCTAAAAATTTTGAAAATTTTCCCCCCCTCCCCCCTTAGCTTTTTTTGAGTAATTTTGCAAAAAAAAATAAATTGATTTTTTTTATTGCCAATTGATTGAAATACGTTTCTTTTCACTCAAATAATGCTTTAAATACAAAAAAGACCAAAAAAAAAAATCCAAAAATTTTGAAAATTTTCCCCCCCTCCCCCCTTAGCTTTTTTTGAGTAATTTTGCAAAAAAAAAAAATTGATTTTTTTTAATTCCAATTGATTGAAATACGTTTCTTTTCACTCAAATAATGCTTTAAATACAAAAAAGACCAAAAAAAAAATTCCAAAAATTTTGAAAATTTTCCCCTACTCCCTCCTTAGATTTTTTTGAGTAATTTTGCAAAAAAAATAAATTGATTTTTTTTATTGCCAATTGATTGAAATACGTTTCTTTTCACTCAAATACTGCTTTAAATACAAAAAAGACCAAAAAAAAAAATTCCAAAAATTTTGAAAATTTTCCCCCCCTCCCCCCTTAGCTTTTTTTGAGTAATTTTGCAAAAAAAAATAAATTGATTTTTTTTAATTCCAATTGATTGAAATACGTTTCTTTTCACTCAAATAATGCTTTAAATACAAAAAAGACCAAAAAAAAAATTCTAAAAATTTTGAAAATTTTCCCCCCCTCCCCCCTTAGCTTTTTTTGAGTAATTTTGCAAAAAAAAATAAATTGATTTTTTTTATTGCCAATTGATTGAAATACGTTTCTTTTCACTCAAATAATGCTTTAAATACAAAAAAGACCAAAAAAAAAAATTCCAAAAATTTTGAAAATTTCCCCCCCCCTCCCCCCTTAGCTTTTTTTGAGTAATTTTGCAAAAAAAAATAAATTGATTTTTTTTAATTCCAATTGATTGAAATACGTTTCTTTTCACTCAAATAATGCTTTAAATACAAAAAAGACCAAAAAAAAAATTCTTAAAATTTTGAAAATTTTCCCCCCCTCCCCCCTTAGCTTTTTTTGAGTAATTTTGCAAAAAAAATAAATAGATTTTTTTTAATTCCAATTGATTCAAATACGTTTCTTTTCACTCAAATAATGCTTTAAATACAAAAAAGACCAAAAAAAAATTCCAAAAATTTTGAAAATTTTCCCCCCCTCCCCCCTTAGCTTTTTTTGAGTAATTTTGCAAAAAAAAATAAATTGATTTTTTTTAATTCCAATTGATTGAAATACGTTTCTTTTCACTCAAATAATGCTTTAAATACAAAAAAGACCAAAAAAAAAAAATTCCAAAAATTTTGAAAATTTTCCCCCCCTCCTCCCTTAGCTTTTTTTGAGTAATTTTGCAAAAAAAAATAAATAAATATTTTTTAATTCCAATTGATTGAAATACGTTTCTTTTCACTCAAATAATGCTTTAAATACAAAAAAGACCAAAAAAAAAAATTTCCAAAAATTTTGAAAATTTTCCCCCCCTCCCCCCTTAGCTTTTTTTGAGTAATTTTGCAAAAAAAAATAAATTGTTTTTTTTTAATTCCAATTGATTGAAATACGTTTCTTTTCACTCAAATAATGCTTTAAATACAAAAAAGACCAAAAAAAAATTCCAAAAATTTTGAAAATTTCCCCCCCCTCCCCCCTTAGCTTTTTTTGAGTAATTTTGCAAAAAAAAAATAAATTGATTTTTTTTAATGCCAATTGATTGAAATACGTTTCTTTTCACTCAAATAATGCTTTAAATACAAAAAAGACCAAAAAAAAAATTCCAAAAATTTTGAAAATTTTCCCCTACTCCCCCCTTAGCTTTTTTTGAGTAATTTTGCAAAAAAAAATAAATAAATATTTTTTAATTCCAATTGATTGAAATACGTTTCTTTTCACTCAAATAATGCTTTAAATACAAAAAAGACCAAAAAAAAAATTCCAAAAATTTTGAAAATTTTCCCCCCCTCCCCCCTTAGCTTTTTTTGAGTAATTTTGCAAAAAAAAATAAATTGATTTTTTTTATTGCCAATTGATTGAAATACGTTTCTTTTCACTCAAATAATGCTTTAAATACAAAAAAGACCAAAAAAAAAATTCCAAAAATTTTGAAAATTTTCCCCCCCTCCCCCCTTAGCTTTTTTTGAGTAATTTTGCAAAAAAAAATAAATTGATTTTTTTTATTGCCAATTGATTGAAATACGTTTCTTTTCACTCAAATAATGCTTTAAATACAAAAAAGACCAAAAAAAAATTCTAAAAATTTTGAAAATTTTCCCCCCCTCCCCCCTTAGCTTTTTTTGAGTAATTTTGCAAAAAAAAAATTGATTTTTTTTAATTCCAATTGATTGAAATACGTTTCTTTTCACTCAAATAATGCTTTAAATACAAAAAAGACAAAAAAAAAATTCCAAAAATTTTGAAAATTTTCCCCCCCTCCCCCCTTAGCTTTTTTTGAGTAATTTTGCAAAAAAAAATAAATTGATTTTTTTTATTGCCAATTGATTGAAATACGTTTCTTTTTACTCAAATAATGCTTTAAATACAAAAAAGACCAAAAAAAAAAAATTCCAAATATTTTGAACATTTTCCCCCCCTCCTCCCTTAGCTTTTTTTGAGTAATTTTGCAAAAAAAAATAAATTGATTTTTTTTAATTCCAATTGATTGAAATACGTTTCTTTTCACTCAAATAATGCTTTAAATACAAAAAAGACCAAAAAAAAAATTCCAAAAATTTTGAAAATTTTCCCCCCCTCCCCCCTTAGCTTTTTTTGAGTAATTTTGCAAAAAAAAATAAATTGATTTTTTTTAATTCCAATTGATTGAAATACGTTTCTTTTCACTCAAATAATGCTTTAAATACAAAAAAGACCAAAAAAAAAATTCTAAAAATTTTGAAAATTTTGCCCCCCTCCCCCCTTAGCTTTTTTTGAGTAATTTTGCAAAAAAAAATAAATTGATTTTTTTTATTGCCAATTGATTGAAATACGTTTCTTTTCACTCAAATAATGCTTTAAATACAAAAAAGACCAAAAATTTTCCCCCCCTCCCCCCTTAGCTTTTTTTGAGTAATTTTGCAAAAAAAAATAAATTGATTTTTTTTAATTCCAATTGATTGAAATACGTTTCTTTTCACTCAAATAATGCTTTAAATACAAAAAAGACCAAAAAAAAAATTCTTAAAATTTTGAAAATTTTCCCCCCCTCCCCCCTTAGCTTTTTTTGAGTAATTTTGCAAAAAAAAAATAAATTGATTTTTTTTAATTCCAATTGATTGAAATACGTTTCTTTTCACTCAAATAATGCTTTAAATACAAAAAAGACCAAAAAAAAATTCCAAAAATTTTGAAAATTTTCCCCCCCTCCCCCCTTAGCTTTTTTTGAGTAATTTTGCAAAAAAAAATAAATTGATTTTTTTTAATTCCAATTGATTGAAATACGTTTCTTTTCACTCAAATAATGCTTTAAATACAAAAAAGACCAAAAAAAAAATTCCAAAAATTTTGAAAATTTTCCCCCCCTCCCCCCTTAGCTTTTTTTGAGTAATTTTGCAAAAAAAAATAAATAAATATTTTTTAATTCCAATTGATTGAAATACGTTTCTTTTCACTCAAATAATGCTTTAAATACAAAAAAGACCAAAAAAAAAAAATTCCAAAAATTTTGAAAATTTTCCCCCCCTCCCCCCTTAGCTTTTTTTGAGTAATTTTGCAAAAAAAAATAAATTGATTTTTTTTAATTCCAATTGATTGAAATACGTTTCTTTTCACTCAAATAATGCTTTAAATACAAAAAAGACCAAAAAAAAATTCCAAAAATTTTGAAAATTTCCCCCCCCCCTCCCCCCTTAGCTTTTTTTGAGTAATTTTGCAAAAAAAAAATAAATTGATTTTTTTTAATTCCAATTGATTGAAATACGTTTCTTTTCACTCAAATAATGCTTTAAATACAAAAAAGACCAAAAAAAAATTCCAAAAATTTTGAAAATTTTCCCCTACTCCCCCCTTAGCTTTTTTTGAGTAATTTTGCAAAAAAAAATAAATAAATATTTTTTAATTCCAATTGATTGAAATACGTTTCTTTTCACTCAAATAATGCTTTAAATACAAAAAAGACCAAAAAAAAAAATTCCAAAAATTTTGAAAATTTTCCCCCCCTCCCCCCTTAGCTTTTTTTGAGTAATTTTGCAAAAAAAAATAAATTGATTTTTTTTATTGCCAATTGATTGAAATACGTTTCTTTTCACTCAAATAATGCTTTAAATACAAAAAAGACCAAAAAAAAAATTCCAAAAATTTTGAAAATTTTCCCCCCCTCCCCCCTTAGCTTTTTTTGAGTAATTTTGCAAAAAAAAATAAATTGATTTTTTTTATTGCCAATTGATTGAAATACGTTTCTTTTCACTCAAATAATGCTTTAAATACAAAAAAGACCAAAAAAAAAAATTCCAAAAATTTTGAAAATTTTCCCCCCCACCCCCCTTAGCTTTTTTTGAGTAATTTTGCAAAAAAAAATAAATTGATTTTTTTTATTGCCAATTGATTGAAATACGTTTCTTTTTACTCAAATAATGCTTTAAATACAAAAAAGACCAAAAAAAAAAATTCCAAAAATTTTGAAAATTTTCCCCCCCTCCCCCCTTAGCTTTTTTTGAGTAATTTTGCAAAAAAAAAATAAATTGATTTTTTTTAATTCCAATTGATTGAAATACGTTTCTTTTCACTCAAATAATGCTTTAAATACAAAAAAGACCAAAAAAAAATTCCAAAAATTTTGAAAATTTTCCCCCCCTCCCCCCTTAGCTTTTTTTGAGTAATTTTGCAAAAAAAAATAAATTGATTTTTTTTAATTCCAATTGATTGAAATACGTTTCTTTTCACTCAAATAATGCTTTAAATACAAAAAGACCAAAAAAAAAAATTCCAAAAATTTTGAAAATTTTCCCCCCCTCCCCCCTTAGCTTTTTTTGAGTAATTTTGCAAAAAAAAATAAATAAATATTTTTTAATTCCAATTGATTGAAATACGTTTCTTTTCACTCAAATAATGCTTTAAATACAAAAAAGACCAAAAAAAAAAAATTCCAAAAATTTTGAAAATTTTCCCCCCCTCCCCCCCTTAGCTTTTTTTGAGTAATTTTGCAAAAAAAAAATAAATTGATTTTTTTTAATTCCAATTGATTGAAATACGTTTCTTTTCACTCAAATAATGCTTTAAATACAAAAAAGACCAAAAAAAAAATTCCAAAAATTTGAAAATTTCCCCCCCCCTCCCCCCTTAGCTTTTTTTGAGTAATTTTGCAAAAAAAAATAAATTGATTTTTTTTAATTCCAATTGATTGAAATACGTTTCTTTTCACTCAAATAATGCTTTAAATACAAAAAAGACCAAAAAAAAAATTCTAAAAATTTTGAAAATTTTCCCCTACTCCCCCCTTAGCTTTTTTTGAGTAATTTAGCAAAAAAAAATAAATAAATATTTTTTAATTCCAATTGATTGAAATACGTTTCTTTTCACTCAAATAATGCTTTAAATACAAAAAAGACCAAAAAAAAAATTCCAAAAATTTTGAAAATTTTCCCCCCCTCCCCCCTTAGCTTTTTTTGAGTAATTTTGCAAAAAAAAATAAATTGATTTTTTTTATTGCCAATTGATTGAAATACGTTTCTTTTCACTCAAATAATGCTTTAAATACAAAAAAGACCAAAAAAAAAATTCAAAAAATTTTGAAAGTTTTCCCCCCCTCCCCCCTTAGCTTTTTTTGAGTAATTTTGCAAAAAAAAATAAATTGATTTTTTTTATTGCCAATTGATTGAAATACGTTTCTTTTCACTCAAATAATGCTTTAAATACAAAAAAGACCAAAAAAAAAAATCCAAAAATTTTGAAAATTTTCCCCCCCTCCCCCCTTAGCTTTTTTTGAGTAATTTTGCAAAAAAAAATAAATTGATTTTTTTTAATTCCAATTGATTGAAATACGTTTCTTTTCACTCAAATAATGCTTTAAATACAAAAAAGACCAAAAAAAAAAAATTCCAAAAATTTTGAAAATTTTCCCCCCCTCCCCCCTTAGCTTTTTTTGAGTAATTTTGCAAAAAAAAAATAAATTGATTTTTTTTAATTCCAATTGATTGAAATACGTTTCTTTTCACTCAAATAATGCTTTAAATACAAAAAAGACCAAAAAAAAAAATTCCAAAAATTTTGAAAATTTTCCCCCCCTCCCCCCTTAGCTTTTTTTGAGTAATTTTGCAAAAAAAAATAAATTGATTTTTTTTAATTCCAATTGATTGAAATACGTTTCTTTTCACTCAAATAATGCTTTAAATACAAAAAAGACCAAAAAAAAAATTCTAAAAATTTTGAAAATTTTCCCCCCCTCCCCCCTTAGCTTTTTTTGAGTAATTTTGCAAAAAAAAATAAATTGATTTTTTTTAATTCCAATTGATTGAAATACGTTTCTTTTCACTCAAATAATGCTTTAAATACAAAAAAGACCAAAAAAAAAAATTCCAAAAATTTTGAAAATTTTCCCCCCCTCCCCCCTTAGCTTTTTTTGAGTAATTTTGCAAAAAAAAATAAATTGATTTTTTTTATTGCCAATTGATTGAAATACGTTTCTTTTCACTCAAATAATGCTTTAAATACAAAAAAGACCAAAAAAAAATTCCAAAAATTTTGAAAATTTTCCCCCCCTCCCCCCTTAGCTTTTTTTGAGTAATTTTGCAAAAAAAAAATAAATTGATTTTTTTTAATTCCAATTGATTGAAATACGTTTCTTTTCACTCAAATAATGCTTTAAATACAAAAAAGACCAAAAAAAAAATTCTAAACATATTGAAAATTTTCCCCCCCTCCCCCCTTAGCTTTTTTTGAGTAATTTTGCAAAAAAAAATAAATTGATTTTTTTTATTGCCAATTGATTGAAATACGTTTCTTTTCACTCAAATAATGCTTTAAATACAAAAAAGACCAAAAAAAAAAATTCCAAAAATTTTGAAAATTTTCCCCCCCTCCCCCCTTAGCTTTTTTTGAGTAATTTTGCAAAAAAAAATAAATTAATTTTTTTTAATTCCAATTGATTGAAATACGTTTCTTTTCACTCAAATAATGCTTTAAATACAAAAAAGACCAAAAAAAAAATTCTAAAAATTTTGAAAATTTTCCCCCCCTCCCCCTTAGCTTTTTTTGAGTAATTTTGCAAAAAAAAATAAATTGATTTTTTTTATTGCCAATTGATTGAAATACGTTTCTTTTCACTCAAATAATGCTTTAAATACAAAAAAGACCAAAAAAAAAAATTCCAAAAATTTTGAAAATTTCCCCCCCCTCCCCCCTTAGCTTTTTTTGAGTAATTTTGCAAAAAAAAATAAATTGATTTTTTTTAATTCCAATTGATTGAAATACGTTTCTTTTCACTCAAATAATGCTTTAAATACAAAAAAGACCAAAAAAAAAAATTCCAAAAATTTTGAAAAATTTCCCCCCCTCCCCCCTTAGCTTTTTTTGAGTAATTTAGCAAAAAAAAAATAAATTGATTTTTTTTAATTCCAATTGATTGAAATACGTTTCTTTTCACTCAAATAATGCTTTAAATACAAAAAAGACCAAAAAAAAAATCTAAAAATTTTGAAAATTTTCCCCCCCTCCCCCCTTAGCTTTTTTTGAGTAATTTTGCAAAAAAAAATAAATTGATTTTTTTTATTGCCAATTGATTGAAATACGTTTCTTTTCACTCAAATAATGCTTTAAATACAAAAAAGACCAAAAAAAAAATTCCAAAAATTTTGAAAATTTTCCCCCCCTCCCCCCTTAGCTTTTTTTGAGTAATTTTGCAAAAAAAAATAAATTGATTTTTTTTATTGCCAATTGATTGAAATACGTTTCTTTTCACTCAAATAATGCTTTAAATACAAAAAAGATCAAAAAAAAAATTCTTAAAATTTTGAAAATTTTCCCCTACTCCCTCCTTAGATTTTTTTGAGTAATTTTGCAAAAAAAAATAAATTGATTTTTTTTAATTCCAATTGATTGAAATACGTTTCTTTTCACTCAAATAATGCTTTAAATACAAAAAAGACCAAAAAAAAAAATTCTAAAAATTTTGAAAATTTTCCCCCCCTCCCCCCTTAGCTTTTTTTGAGTAATTTTGCAAAAAAAAATAAATTGATTTTTTTTAATTCCAATTGATTGAAATACGTTTCTTTTCACTCAAATAATGCTTTAAATACAAAAAAGACCAAAAAAAAATTCTAAAAATTTTGAAAATTTTCCCCCCCTCCCCCCTTAGCTTTTTTTGAGTAATTTTGCAAAAAAAAATAAATTGATTTTTTTTATTGCCAATTGATTGAAATACGTTTCTTTTCACTCAAATAATGCTTTAAATACAAAAAAGACCAAAAAAAAAAATCCAAAAATTTTGAAAATTTTCCCCCCCTCCCCCCTTAGCTTTTTTTGAGTAATTTTGCAAAAAAAAATAAATTGATTTTTTTTAATTCCAATTGATTGAAATACGTTTCTTTTCACTCAAATAATGCTTTAAATACAAAAAAGACCAAAAAAAAAAAAATCCAAAAATTTTGAAAATTTTCCCCCCCTCCCCCCTTAGCTTTTTTTGAGTAATTTTGCAAAAAAAAATAAATTGATTTTTTTTAATTCCAATTGATTGAAATACGTTTCTTTTCACTCAAATAATGCTTTAAATACAAAAAAGACCAAAAAAAAAATTCCAAAAATTTTGAAAATTTTCCCCCCCTCCCCCCTTAGCTTTTTTTGAGTAATTTTGCAAAAAAAAATAAATTGATTTTTTTTAATTCCAATTGATTGAAATACGTTTCTTTTCATTCAAATAATGCTTTAAATACAAAAAAGACCAAAAAAAAAAAATTCCAAAAATTTTGAAAATTTTCCCCCCCTCCCCCCTTAGCTTTTTTTGAGTAATTTTGCAAAAAAAAATAAATTGATTTTTTTTAATTCCAATTGATTGAAATACGTTTTTTTTCACTCAAATAATGCTTTAAATACAAAAAAGACCAAAAAAAAAAATTCCAAAAATTTTGAAAATTTTCCCCCCCTCCCCCCTTAGCTTTTTTTGAGTAATTTTGCAAAAAAAAATAAATTGATTTTTTTTATTGCCAATTGATTGAAATACGTTTCTTTTCACTCAAATAATGCTTTAAATACAAAAAAGACCAAAAAAAAAAATTCCAAAAATTTTGAAAATTTTCCCCCCCTCCCCCCTTAGCTTTTTTTGAGTAATTTTGCAAAAAAAAATAAATTGATTTTTTTTAATTCCAATTGATTGAAATACGTTTCTTTTCACTCAAATAATGCTTTAAATACAAAAAAGACCAAAAAAAATTCCAAAAATTTTGAAAATTTTCCCACCCTCCCCCCTTAGCTTTTTTTGAGTAATTTTGGAAAAAAAAAATAAATTTATTTTTTTTAATTCCAATTGATTGAAATACGTTTCTTTTCACTCAAATAATGCTTTAAATACAAAAAAGACCAAAAAAAAATTCTAAAAATTTTGAAAATTTTCCCCCCCTCCCCCCTTAGCTTTTTTTGAGTAATTTTGCAAAAAAAAATAAATTGATTTTTTTTATTGCCAATTGATTGAAATACGTTTCTTTTCACTCAAATAATGCTTTAAATACAAAAAAGACCAAAAAAAAAATTCCAAAAATTTTGAAAATTTTCCCCCCCTCCCCCCTTAGCTTTTTTTGAGTAATTTTGCAAAAAAAAATAAATTGATTTTTTTTATTGCCAATTGATTGAAATACGTTTCTTTTCACTCAAATAATGCTTTAAATACAAAAAAGACCAAAAAAAAAATTCTTAAAATTTTGAAAATTTTCCCCTACTCCCTCCTTAGATTTTTTTGAGTAATTTTGCAAAAAAAAATAAATTGATTTTTTTTAATTCCAATTGATTGAAATACGTTTCTTTTCACTCAAATAATGCTTTAAATACAAAAAAGACCAAAAAAAAAAATTCTAAAAATTTTGAAAATTTTCCCCCCCTCCCCCCTTAGCTTTTTTTGAGTAATTTTGCAAAAAAAAATAAATTGATTTTTTTTATTGCCAATTGATTGAAATACGTTTCTTTTCACTCAAATAATGCTTTAAATACAAAAAAGACCAAAAAAAAAAATTCCAAAATTTTTGAAAATTTTCCCCCCCTCCCCCCTTAGCTTTTTTTGAGTAATTTTGCAAAAAAAAATAAATTGATTTTTTTTAATTCCAATTGATTGAAATACGTTTCTTTTCACTCAAATAATGCTTTAAATACAAAAAAGACCAAAAAAAAAATTCCAAAAATTTTGAAAATTTTCCCCCCCTCCCCCCTTAGCTTTTTTTGAGTAATTTTGCAAAAAAAAAATAAATTGATTTTTTTTAATTCCAATTGATTGAAATACGTTTCTTTTCACTCAAATAATGCTTTAAATACAAAAAAGACCAAAAAAAAAATTCTAAAAATTTTGAAAATTTTCCCCCCCTCCCCCCTTAGCTTTTTTTGAGTAATTTTGCAAAAAAAAATAAATTGATTTTTTTTATTGCCAATTGATTGAAATACGTTTCTTTTCACTCAAATAATGCTTTAAATACAAAAAAGACCAAAAAAAAAAATTCCAAAAATTTTGAAAATTTTCCCCCCCCTCCCCCCTTAGCTTTTTTTGAGTAATTTTGCAAAAAAAAAATAAATTGATTTTTTTTAATTCCAATTGATTGAAATACGTTTCTTTTCACTCAAATAATGCTTTAAATACAAAAAAGACCAAAAAAAAAATTCCAAAAATTTTGAAAATTTTCCCCCCCTCCCCCCTTAGCTTTTTTTGAGTAATTTTGCAAAAAAAAAAATAAATTGATTTTTTTTAATTCCAATTGATTGAAATACGTTTCTTTTCACTCAAATAATGCTTTAAATACAAAAAGACCAAAAAAAAAATTCTAAAAATTTTGAAAATTTTCCCCTACTCTCCCCTTAGCTTTTTTTGAGTAATTTTGCAAAAAAAAATAAATTGATTTTTTTTAATTCCAATTGATTGAAATACGTTTCTTTTCACTCAAATAATGCTTTAAATACAAAAAAGACCAAAAAAAAATTCTAAAAATTTTGAAAATTTTCCCCTACTCCCCCCTTAGCTTTTTTTGAGTAATTTTTGCAAAAAGAAAATAAATTGATTTTTTTTACTGCCAATTGATTGAAATACGTTTCTTTTCACTCAAATAATGCTTTAAATACAAAAAAGACCAAAAAAAATTCCAAAAATTTTGAAAATTTTCCCCTACTCCCCCCTTAGCTTTTTTTGAGTAATTTTGCAAAAAAAAATAAATTGATTTTTTTTAATTCCAATTGATTGAAATACGTTTCTTTTCACTCAAATAATGCTTTAAATACAAAAAAGACCAAAAAAAAAATTCTAAAAATTTTGAAAATTTTCCCCCCCTCCCCCCTTAGCTTTTTTTGAGTAATTTTGCAAAAAAAAAAATAAATTGATTTTTTTTATTGCCAATTGATTGAAATACGTTTCTTCTCACTCAAATATTGCTTTAAATACAAAAAAGACCAAAAAAAAAAATTCCAAAAATTTTGAAAATTTTCCCCCCCTCCCCCTTAGCTTTTTTTGAGTAATTTTGCAAAAAAAAATAAATTGATTTTTTTTATTGCCAATTGATTGAAATACGTTTCTTTTCACTCAAATAATGCTTTAAATACAAAAAAGACCAAAAAAAAAATTCCAAAAATTTTGAAAATTTTCCCCCCCTCCCCCCTTAGCTTTTTTTGAGTAATTTTGCAAAAAAAAATAAATTGATTTTTTTTAATTCCAATTGATTGAAATACGTTTCTTTTCACTCAAATAATGCTTTAAATACAAAAAAGACCAAAAAAAAATTCTAAAAATTTTGAAAATTTTCCCCTACTCCCCCCTTAGCTTTTTTGAGTAATTTTGCAAAAAAAAATAAATAAATATTTTTTAATTCCAATTGATTGAAATACGTTTCTTTTCACTCAAATAATGCTTTAAATACAAAAAAGACCAAAAAAAAAATTCTAAAAATTTTGAAAATTTCCCCCCCTCCCCCCTTAGCTTTTTTTGAGTAATTTTGCAAAAAAAAATAAATTGATTTTTTTAATGCCAATTGATTGAAATACGTTTCTTTTCACTCAAATAATGCTTTAAATACAAAAAAGACCAAAAAAAAAAAATTCCAAAAATTTTGAAAATTTTCCCCCCCTCCCCCCTTAGCTTTTTTTGAGTAATTTTGCAAAAAAAAATAAATTGATTTTTTTTTATTGCCAATTGATTGAAATACGTTTCTTTTCACTCAAATAATGCTTTAAATACAAAAAAGACCAAAAAAAAAATTCTAAAAATTTTGAAAATTCCCCCCCCCTCCCCCCTTAGCTTTTTTTGAGTAATTTTGCAAAAAAAAATAAATTGATTTTTTTTAATTCCAATTGATTGAAATACGTTTCTTTTCACTCAAATAATGCTTTAAATACAAAAAAGACCAAAAAAAAAATTCTAAAAATTTTGAAAATTTTCCCCCCTCCCCCCTTAGCTTTTTTTGAGTAATTTTGCAAAAAAAAATAAATTGATTTTTTATTGCCAATTGATTGAAATACGTTTCTTTTCACTCAAATAATGCTTTAAATACAAAAAAAGACCAAAAAAAAAAAAATTCCAAAAATTTTGAAAATTTTCACCCCCTCCCCCCTTAGCTTTTTTTGAGTAATTTTGCAAAAAAAAATAAATTGATTTTTTTTATTGCCAATTGATTGAAATACGTTTCTTTTCACTCAAATAATGCTTTAAATACAAAAAAGACCAAAAAAAAAATTCTAAAAATTTTGAAAATTTTCCCCCCCTCCCCCCCTTAGCTTTTTTTGAGTAATTTTGCAAAAAAAAAATAATTGATTTTTTTTAATTCCAATTGATTGAAATACGTTTCTTTTCACTCAAATAATGCTTTAAATACAAAAAAGACCAAAAAAAAATTCTAAAAATTTTGAAAATTTCCCCCCCCTCCCCCCTTAGCTTTTTTGAGTAATTTTGCAAAAAAAAATAAATTGATTTTTTTTATTGCCAATTGATTGAAATACGTTTCTTTTCACTCAAATAATGCTTTAAATACAAAAAAGACCAAAAAAAAAAATTATAAAAATTTTGAAAATTTTCCCCCCCTCCCCCCTTAGCTTTTTTTGAGTAATTTTGCAAAAAAAAATAAATTGATTTTTTTTATTGCCAATTGATTGAAATACGTTTCTTTTCACTCAAATAATGCTTTAAATACAAAAAAGACCAAAAAAAAAATTCCAAAAATTTTGAAATTTTCCCCTACTCCCTCCTTAGATTTTTTTGAGTAATTTTGCAAAAAAAAATAAATTGATTTTTTTTATTGCCAATTGATTGAAATACGTTTCTTTTCACTCAAATAATGCTTTAAATACAAAAAAGACCAAAAAAAAATTCTAAAAATTTTGAAAATTTTCCCCCCTCCCCCCTTAGCTTTTTTTGAGTAATTTTGCAAAAAAAAATAAATTGATTTTTTTTATTGCCAATTGATTGAAATACGTTTCTTTTCACTCAAATAATGCTTTAAATACAAAAAAGACCAAAAAAAAATTCTAAAAATTTTGAAAATTTTCCCCCCCTCCCCCCTTAGCTTTTTTTGAGTAATTTTGCAAAAAAAAAATAAATTGATTTTTTTTAATTCCAATTGATTGAAATACGTTTCTTTTCACTCAAATAATGCTTTAAATACAAAAAAGACCAAAAAAAAAAATTCCAAAAATTTTGAAAATTTTCCCCCCCTCCCCCCTTAGCTTTTTTTGAGTAATTTTGCAAAAAAAAATAAATTGATTTTTTTTATTGCCAATTGATTGAAATACGTTTCTTTTCACTCAAATAATGCTTTAAATACAAAAAAGACCAAAAAAAAAATTCCAAAAATTTTGAAAATTTTCCCCCCCTCCCCCCTTAGCTTTTTTTGAGTAATTTTGCAAAAAAAAATAAATTGATTTTTTTTATTGCCAATTGATTGAAATACGTTTCTTTTCACTCAAATAATGCTTTAAATACAAAAAAGACCAAAAAAAAAAATTCCAAAAATTTTGAAAATTTTCCCCCCCTCCCCCCTTAGCTTTTTTTGAGTAATTTTGCAAAAAAAAATAAATTGATTTTTTTTTAATTCCAATTGATTGAAATACGTTTCTTTTCACTCAAATAATGCTTTAAATACAAAAAAGACCAAAAAAAAAAATTCTAAAAATTTTGAAAATTTTCCCCCCCTCCCCCCTTAGCTTTTTTTGAGTAATTTTGCAAAAAAAAATAAATTGATTTTTTTTATTGCCAATTGATTGAAATACGTTTCTTTTCACTCAAATAATGCTTTAAATACAAAAAAGACCAAAAAAAAAAATTCCAAAAATTTTGAAAATTTTCCCCCCCTCCCCCCTTAGCTTTTTTTGAGTAATTTTGCAAAAAAAAATAAATTGATTTTTTTTAATTCCAATTGATTGAAATACGTTTCTTTTCACTCAAATAATGCTTTAAATACAAAAAAGACCAAAAAAAAAAATTCTAAAAATTTTGAAAATTTTCCCCCCCCGCCCCCCTTGGCTTTTTTTGAGTAATTTTGCAAAAAAAAATAAATTGATTTTTTTTTATTGCCAATTGATTGAAATACGTTTCTTTTCACTCAAATAATGCTTTAAATACAAAAAAGACCAAAAAAAAAAAATTCCAAAAATTTTGAAAATTTCCCCCCCCTCCCCCCTTAGCTTTTTTTGAGTAATTTTGCAAAAAAAAATAAATTGATTTTTTTTAATTCCAATTGATTGAAATACGTTTCTTTTCACTCAAATAATGCTTTAAATACAAAAAAGACCAAAAAAAAAATTCCAAAAATTTTGAAAATTTTCCCCCCCTCCCCCCTTAGCTTTTTTTGAGTAATTTTGCAAAAAAAATAAATTGATTTTTTTTATTGCCAATTGATTGAAATACGTTTCTTTTCACTCAAATAATGCTTTAAATACAAAAAAGACCAAAAAAAAAAAAATCCAAAAATTTTGAAAATTTTCCCCCCCTCCCCCCCTTAGCTTTTTTTGAGTAATTTTGCAAAAAAAAATAAATTGATTTTTTTTAATTCCAATTGATTGAAATACGTTTCTTTTCACTCAAATAATGCTTTAAATACAAAAAAGACCAAAAAAAAAATTCCAAAAATTTTGAAAATTTTCCCCCCCTCCCCCCTTAGCTTTTTTTGAGTAATTTTGCAAAAAAAAATAAATTGATTTTTTTTAATTCCAATTGATTGAAATACGTTTCTTTTCACTCAAATAATGCTTTAAATACAAAAAAGACCAAAAAAAAAATTCTTAAAATTTTGAAAATTTTCCCCTACTCCCCCCTTAGCTTTTTTTGAGTTATTTTGCAAAAAAAAATAAATTGATTTTTTTTAATTCCAATTGATTGAAATACGTTTCTTTTCACTCAAATAATGCTTTAAATACAAAAAAGACCAAAAAAAAATTCTTAAAATTTTGAAAATTTTCCCCCCCTCCCCCCTTAGCTTTTTTTGAGTAATTTTGCAAAAAAAATAAATTGATTTTTTTTATTGCCAATTGATTGAAATACGTTTCTTTTCACTCAAATAATGCTTTAAATACAAAAAAGACCAAAAAAAAATTCTAAACATTTTGAAAATTTCCCCCCCTCCCCCCTTAGCTTTTTTTGAGTAATTTTGCAAAAAAAAATAAATTGATTTTTTTTTAATTCCAATTGATTGAAATACGTTTCTTTTCACTCAAATAATGCTTTAAATACAAAAAAGACCAAAAAAAAAATTTTAAAAATTTTGAAAATTTTCCCCCCCCTCCCCCCTTAGCTTTTTTTGAGTAATTTTGCAAAAAAAAAAAATAAATTGATTTTTTTATTGCCAATTGATTGAAATACGTTTCTTTTCACTCAAATAATGCTTTAAATACAAAAAAGACCAAAAAAAAAAATTCCAAAAATTTTGAAAATTTTCACCCCCTCCCCCCTTAGCTTTTTTTGAGTAATTTTGCAAAAAAAAATAAATTGATTTTTTTTATTGCCAATTGATTGAAATACGTTTCTTTTCACTCAAATAATGCTTTAAATACAAAAAAGACCAAAAAAAAAATTCTAAAAATTTTGAAAATTTTCCCTTACTCCCCCCTTAGCTTTTTTTGAGTAATTTTGCAAAAAAAAATAAATTGATTTTTTTTAATTCCAATTGATTGAAATACGTTTCTTTTCACTCAAATAATGCTTTAAATACAAAAAAGACCAAAAAAAAATTCTAAAAATTTTGAAAATTTTCCCCCCCTCCCCCCTTAGCTTTTTTTGAGTAATTTTGCAAAAAAAAAATAAATTGATTTTTTTTATTGCCAATTGATTGAAATACGTTTCTTTTCACTCAAATAATGCTTTAAATACAAAAAAGACCAAAAAAAAAAATTCCAAAAATTTTGAAAATTTCCCCCCCCTCCCCCCTTAGCTTTTTTTGAGTAATTTTGCAAAAAAAAATAAATTGATTTTTTTTAATTCCAATTGATTGAAATACGTTTCTTTTCACTCAAATAATGCTTTAAATACAAAAAAGACCAAAAAAAAAAAATTCCAAAAATTTTGAAAATTTTCCCCCCCTCCCCCCTTAGCTTTTTTGAGTAATTTTGAAAAAAAAAATAAATTGATTTTTTTTAATTCCAATTGATTGAAATACGTTTCTTTTCACTCAAATAATGCTTTAAATACAAAAAAGACCAAAAAAAAAATTCTTAAAATTTTGAAAATTTTCCCCTACTCCCCCCTTAGCTTTTTTTGAGTTATTTTGCAAAAAAAAAAAATAAATTGATTTTTTTTAATTCCAATTGATTGAAATACGTTTCTTTTCACTCAAATAATGCTTTAAATACAAAAAAGACCAAAAAAAAAAAATTCCAAAAATTTTGAAAATTTTCCCCCCCTCCCCCCTTAGCTTTTTTTGAGTAATTTTGCAAAAAAAAATAAATTGATTTTTTTTATTGCCAATTGATTGAAATACGTTTCTTTTCACTCAAATAATGCTTTAAATACAAAAAAGACCAAAAAAAATTCTTAAAATTTTGAAAATTTTCCCCTAT
>NW_026045336.1:0-69891 GCF_943734845.2 Anopheles funestus
CCAATTGATTGAAATACGTTTCTTTTCACTCAAATAATGCTTTAAATACAAAAAAGACCAAAAAAAAAATTCCAAAAATTTTGAAAATTTTCCCCCCCTCCCCCCTTAGCTTTTTTTGAGTAATTTTGCAAAAAAAAAATAAATTGATTTTTTTTAATTCCAATTGATTGAAATACGTTTCTTTTCACTCAAATAATGCTTTAAATACAAAAAAGACCAAAAAAAAAATTCTAAACTTTTTGAAAATTTTCCCCCCCTCCCCCCTTAGCTTTTTTTGAGTAATTTTGCAAACAAAAATAAATTGATTTTTTTTAATTCCAATTGATTGAAATACGTTTCTTTTCACTCAAATAATGCTTTAAATACAAAAAAGACCAAAAAAAAATTCTAAAAATTTTGAAAATTTTCCCCTACTCCCCCCTTAGCTTTTTTTGAGTAATTTTGCAAAAAAAAATAAATAAATATTTTTTAATTCCAATTGATTGAAATACGTTTCTTTTCACTCAAATAATGCTTTAAATACAAAAAAGACCAAAAAAAAAATTCTAAAAATTTTGAAAATTTTCCCCCCCTCCCCCTTAGCTTTTTTTGAGTAATTTTGCAAAAAAAAATAAATTGATTTTTTTTATTGCCAATTGATTGAAATACGTTTCTTTTCACTCAAATAATGCTTTAAATACAAAAAAGACCAAAAAAAAAAATTCCAAAAATTTTGAAAATTTTCCCCCCCTCCCCCCTTAGCTTTTTTTGAGTAATTTTGCAAAAAAAAATAAATTGATTTTTTTTATTGCCAATTGATTGAAATACGTTTCTTTTCACTCAAATAATGCTTTAAGTACAAAAAAGACCAAAAAAAAATAATTCCAAAAATTTTGAAAATTTTCCCCCCCTCCCCCCTTAGCTTTTTTTGAGTAATTTTGCAAAAAAAAATAAATTGATTTTTTTTATTGCCAATTGATTGAAATACGTTTCTTTTCACTCAAATAATGCTTTAAATACAAAAAAGACCAAAAAAAAAAATTCCAAAAATTTTGAAAATTTTCCCCCCCTCCCCCCTTAGCTTTTTTTGAGTAATTTTGCAAAAAAAAATAAATTGATTTTTTTTATTGCCAATTGATTGAAATACGTTTCTTTTCACTCAAATAATGCTTTAAATACACAAAAGACCAAAAAAAAAAAATTCCAAAAATTTTGAAACTTTTCCCCCCCTCCCCCCTTAGCTTTTTTGAGTAATTTTGCAAAAAAAAATAAATTGATTTTTTTTATTGCCAATTGATTGAAATACGTTTCTTTTCACTCAAATAATGCTTTAAATACAAAAAAGACCAAAAAAAAAAAAATTCCAAAAATTTTGAAAATTTTCCCCCCCTTCCCCCTTAGCTTTTTTTGAGTAATTTTGCAAAAAAAAATAAATTGATTTTTTTTATTGCCAATTGATTGAAATACGTTTCTTTTCACTCAAATAATGCTTTAAATACAAAAAAGACCAAAAAAAAAAAATTCTAAAAATTTTGAAAATTTTCCCCCCCTCCCCCCTTAGCTTTTTTTGAGTAATTTTGCAAAAAAAAAATAAATTGATTTTTTTTATTGCCAATTGATTGAAATATGTTTCTTTTCACTCAAATAATGCTTTAAATACAAAAAAGACCAAAAAAAAAATTCCAAAAATTTTGAAAATTCCCCCCCCCCTCCCCCCTTAGCTTTTTTTGAGTAATTTTGCAAAAAAAAATAAATTGATTTTTTTTATTGCCAATTGATTGAAATACGTTTCTTTTCACTCAAATAATGCTTTAAATACAAAAAAAGACCAAAAAAAAAATTCTAAAAATTTTGAAAATTTTCCCCCCCTCCCCCCTTAGCTTTTTTTGAGTAATTTTGCAAAAAAAAATAAATTGATTTTTTTTATTGCCAATTGATTGAAATACGTTTCTTTTCACTCAAATAATGCTTTAAATACAAAAAAGACCAAAAAAAAAATTCCAAAAATTTTGAAAATTTTCCCCCCCTCCCCCCTTAGCTTTTTTTGAGTAATTTGCAAAAAAAAATAAATTGATTTTTTTTATTGCCAATTGATTGAAATACGTTTCTTTTCACTCAAATAATGCTTTAAATACAAAAAAGACCAAAAAAAAATTCTAAAAATTTTGAAAATTTCCCCCCCTCCCCCCTTAGCTTTTTTTGAGTAATTTTGCAAAAAAAATAAATTGATTTTTTTTAATTCCAATTGATTGAAATACGTTTCTTTTCACTCAAATAATGCTTTAAATACAAAAAAGACCAAAAAAAATTCTAAAAATTTTGAAAATTTTCCCCCCCTCCCCCCTTAGCTTTTTTTGAGTAATTTTGCAAAAAAAAATAAATAAATATTTTTTAATTCCAATTGATTGAAATACGTTTCTTTTCACTCAAATAATGCTTTACATACAAAAAAGACCAAAAAAAAAAATTCCAAAAATTTTGAAAATTTTCCCCCCCTTCCCTCTTAGCTTTTTTTGAGTAATTTTGCAAAAAAAAAATAAATTGATTTTTTTTATTGCCAATTGATTGAAATACGTTTCTTTTCACTCAAATAATGCTTTAAATACAAAAAAGACCAAAAAAAAAAAAAATCCAAAAATTTTGAAAATTTTCCCCCCCCTCCCCCCTTAGCTTTTTTTGAGTAATTTTGCAAAAAAAAATAAATTGATTTTTTTTATTGCCAATTGATTGAAATACGTTTCTTTTCACTCAAATAATGCTTTAAATACAAAAAAGACCAAAAAAAAAATTCTAAAAATTTTGAAAATTTCCCCCCCCTCCCCCCTTAGCTTTTTTTGAGTAATTTTGCAAAAAAAAATAAATTGATTTTTTTTATTGCCAATTGATTGAAATACGTTTCTTTTCACTCAAATAATGCTTTAAATACAAAAAAGACCAAAAAAAAAAATTCCAAAAATTTTGAAAATTTTCCCCCCCTCCCCCCTTAGCTTTTTTTGAGTAATTTTGCAAAAAAAAATAAATTGATTTTTTTTAATTCCAATTGATTGAAATACGTTTCTTTTCACTCAAATAATGCTTTAAATACAAAAAAAACCAAAAAAAAATTCTAAAAATTTTGAAAATTTTCCCCCCTTCCCCCCTTAGCTTTTTTTGAGTAATTTTGCAAAAAAAAATAAATAAATATTTTTTAATTCCAATTGATTGAAATACGTTTCTTTTCACTCAAATAATGCTTTAAATACAAAAAAGACCAAAAAAAAAAAATCCAAAAATTTTGAAAATTTTCCCCCCCTCCCCCCTTAGCTTTTTTTGAGTAATTTTGCAAAAAAAAATAAATTGATTTTTTTATTGCCAATTGATTGAAATACGTTTCTTTTCACTCAAATAATGCTTTAAATACAAAAAAGACCAAAAAAAAAATTCCAAAAATTTTGAAAATTTTCCCCCCCACCCCCCTTAGCTTTTTTTGAGTAATTTTTCAAAAAAAAAAAAAATTATTTTTTTTTAATTCCAATTGATTGAAATACGTTTCTTTTCACTCAAATGATGCTTTAAATACAAAAAAGACCAAAAAAAAAATTCTTAAAATTTTGAAAATTTTCCCCTACTCCCCCCTTAGCTTTTTTTGAGTAATTTTGCAAAAAAAAATAAATTGATTTTTTTTAATTCCAATTGATTGAAATACGTTTCTTTTCACTCAAATAATGCTTTAAATACAAAAAGACCAAAAAAAAAATTCTAAAAATTTTGAAAATTTTCCCCTACTCCCCCCTTAGCTTTTTTTGAGTAATTTTGCAAAAAAAAAATAAATTGATTTTTTTTAATTCCAATTGATTGAAATACGTTTCTTTTCACTCAAATAATGCTTTAAATACAAAAAAGACCAAAAAAAAATTCTAAAAATTTTGAAAATTTTCCCCCCTCCCCAATTAGCTTTTTTTGAGTAATTTTGCAAAAAAAATAAATTGTTTTTTTTTAATTCCAATTGATTGAAATACGTTTCTTTTCACTCAAATAATGCTTTAAATACAAAAAAGACCAAAAAAAAAATTCTAAAAATTTTGAAAATTTTCCCCCCCTCCCCCCTTAGCTTTTTTTGAGTAATTTTGCAAAAAAAAATAAATTGATTTTTTTTATTGCCAAATGATTGAAATACGTTTCTTTTCACTCAAATAATGCTTTAAATACAAAAAAGACCAAAAAAAAAAATTCCAAAAATTTTGAAAATTTTCCCCCTTCCCCCCTTAGCTTTTTTGAGTAATTTTGCAAAAAAAAATAAATTGATTTTTTTTAATTCCAATTGATTGAAATACGTTTCTTTTCACTCAAATAATGCTTTAAATACAAAAAAGACCAAAAAAAAAAATTCCAAAAATTTTGAAAATTTCCCCCCCCCTCCCCCCTTAGCTTTTTTTGAGTAATTTTGCAAAAAAAAATAATTTGATTTTTTTTATTGCCAATTGATTGAAATACGTTTCTTTTCACTCAAATAATGCTTTAAATACAAAAAAGACCAAAAAAAAAAATTCCAAAAATTTTGAAAATTTTCCCCCCCTCCCCCCTTAGCTTTTTTTGAGTAATTTTGCAAAAAAAAATAAATTGATTTTTTTTAATTCCAATTGATTGAAATACGTTTCTTTTCACTCAAATAATGCTTTAAATACAAAAAAGACCAAAAAAAAAAATTCCAAAAATTTTGAAAATTTTCCCCTACTCCCCCCTTAGCTTTTTTTGAGTAATTTTGCAAAAAAAAATAAATTGATTTTTTTTATTGCCAATTGATTGAAATACGTTTCTTTTCACTCAAATAATGCTTTAAATACAAAAAAGACCAAAAAAAAAATTCTTAAAATTTTGAAAATTTTCCCCTACTCCCTACTTAGATTTTTTTGAGTAATTTTGCAAAAAAAAAAATAAATTGATTTTTTTTATTGCCAATTGATTGAAATACGTTTCTTTTCACTCAAATAATGCTTTAAATACAAAAAAGACCAAAAAAAAAATTCCAAAAATTTTGAAAATTTTCCCCCCCTCCCCCCTTAGCTTTTTTTGAGTAATTTTGCAAAAAAAAATAAATTGATTTTTTTTAATTCCAATTGATTGAAATACGTTTCTTTTCACTCAAATAATGCTTTAAATACAAAAAAGACCAATAAAAAAAAATCCAAAAATTTTGAAAATTTTCCCCCCCTCCCCCCTTAGCTTTTTTTGAGTAATTTTGCAAAAAAAAAATAAATTGATTTTTTTTATTGCCAATTGATTGAAATACGTTTCTTTTCACTCAAATAATGCTTTAAATACAAAAAAGACCAAAAAAAAAATTCCAAAAATTTTGAAAATTTTCCCCCCCCTCCCCCCTTAGCTTTTTTTGAGTAATTTTGCAAAAAAAAATAAATTGATTTTTTTTAATTCCAATTGATTGAGATACGTTTCTTTTCACTCAAATAATGCTTTAAATACAAAAAAGACCAAAAAAAAAATTCTAAAAATTTTGAAAATTTTCCCCCCCTCCCCCCTTAGCTTTTTTTGAGTAATTTTATAAAAAAAAAATAAATTGATTTTTTTTATTGCCAATTGATTGAAATACGTTTCTTTTCACTCAAATCATGCTTTAAATACAAAAAAGACCAAAAAAAAAATTCTAAAAATTTTGAAAATTTTCCCCCCCTCCCCCCTTAGCTTTTTTTGAGTAATTTTGCAAAAAAAAATAAATTGATTTTTTTTATTGCCAATTGATTGAAATACGTTTCTTTTCACTCAAATAATGCTTTAAATACAAAAAAGACCAAAAAAAAAAATTCCAAAAATTTTGAAAATTTTCCCCCCCTCCCCCCTTAGCTTTTTTTGAGTAATTTTGCAAAAAAAAAATAATTTGATTTTTTTTAATTCCAATTGATTGAAATACGTTTCTTTTCACTCAAATAATGCTTTAAATACAAAAAAGACCAAAAAAAAAATTCTAAAAATTTTGAAAATTTTCTCCCCCTCCCCCCTTAGCTTTTTTTGAGTAATTTTGCAAAAAAAAATAAATTGATTTTTTTTATTGCCAATTGATTGAAATACGTTTCTTTTCACTCAAATCATGCTTTAAATACAAAAAAGACCAAAAAAAAAAATTCCAAAAATTTTGAAAATTTTCCCCCCCTCCCCCCTTAGCTTTTTTTGAGTAATTTTGCAAAAAAAAATAAATTGGTTTTTTTTAATTCCAATTGATTGAAATACGTTTCTTTTCACTCAAATAATGCTTTAAATACAAAAAAGACCAAAAAAAAAATTCTAAAAATTTTGAAAATTTTCCCCCCCTCCCCCCTTAGCTTTTTTTGAGTAATTTTGCAAAAAAAAATAAATTGATTTTTTTTATTGCCAATTGATTGAAATACGTTTCTTTTCACTCAAATAATGCTTTAAATACAAAAAAGACCAAAAAAAAAAAAAAATTCCAAAAATGTTGAAAATTTTCCCCCTTCCCCCCTTAGCTTTTTTGAGTAATTTTGCAAAAAAAAATAAATTGATTTTTTTTAATTCCAATTGATTGAAATACGTTTCTTTTCACTCAAATAATGCTTTAAATACAAAAAAGACCAAAAAAAAAATTCCAAAAATTTTGAAAATTTTCCCCCCCTCCCCCCTTAGCTTTTTTTGAGTAATTTTGCAAAAAAAAATAAATTGATTTTTTTTATTGCCAATTGATTGAAATACGTTTCTTTTCACTCAAATAATGCTTTAAATACAAAAAAGACCAAAAAAAAAAAATTCCAAAAATTTTGAAAATTGTCCCCCCCTCCCCCCTTAGCTTTTTTTGAGTAATTTTGCAAAAAAAAAATAAATTGATTTTTTTTAATTCCAATTGATTGAAATACGTTTCTTTTCACTCAAATAATGCTTTAAATACAAAAAAGACCAAAAAAAAAATTCCAAAAATTTTGAAAATTTTCCCCCCCTCCCCCCTTAGCTTTTTTTGAGTAATTTTGCAAAAAAAAATAAATTGATTTTTTTTATTGCCAATTGATTGAAATACGTTTCTTTTCACTCAAATAATGCTTTAAATACAAAAAAGACCAAAAAAAAAATTCCAAAAATTTTTAAAATTTTCCCCCCCTCCCCCCTTAGCTTTTTTTGAGTAATTTTGCAAAAAAAAAATAAATTGATTTTTTTTATTGCCAATTGATTGAAATACGTTTCTTTTCACTCAAATAATGCTTTAAATACAAAAAAGACCAAAAAAAAAAAATTCCAAAAATTTTGAAAATTTTCCCCCCCTCCCCCCTTAGCTTTTTTTGAGTAATTTTGCAAAAAAAAAAAAAATTGATTTTTTTTAATTCCAAATGATTGAAATACGTTTCTTTTCACTCAAATAATGCTTTAAATACAAAAAAGACCAAAAAAAAAAATTCTAAAAATTTTGAAAATTTCCCCCCCCTCCCCCCTTAGCTTTTTTTGAGTAATTTTGCAAAAAAAAATAAATTGATTTTTTTTATTGCCAATTGATTGAAATACGTTTCTTTTCACTCAAATAATGCTTTAAATACAAAAAAGACCAAAAAAAAAAATTCCAAAAATTTTGAAAATTTTCCCCCCCTCCCCCCTTAGCTTTTTTTGAGTAATTTTGCAAAAAAAAATAAATTGGTTTTTTTTAATTCCAATTGATTGAAATACGTTTCTTTTCACTCAAATAATGCTTTAAATACAAAAAAGACCAAAAAAAAAATTCTAAAAATTTTGAAAATTTTCCCCCCCTCCCCCCTTAGCTTTTTTTGAGTAATTTTGCAAAAAAAAATAAATTGATTTTTTTTATTGCCAATTGATTGAAATACGTTTCTTTTCACTCAAATAATGCTTTAAATACAAAAAAGACCAAAAAAAAAATTCCAAAAATTTTGAAAATTTTCCCCCTTCCCCCCTTAGCTTTTTTGAGTAATTTTGCAAAAAAAAATAAATTGATTTTTTTTAATTCCAATTGATTGAAATACGTTTCTTTTCACTCAAATAATGCTTTAAATACAAAAAAGACCAAAAAAAAAATTCCAAAAATTTTGAAAATTTTCCCCCCCTCCCCCCTTAGCTTTTTTTGAGTAATTTAGCAAAAAAAAATAAATTGATTTTTTTTATTGCCAATTGATTGAAATACGTTTCTTTTCACTCAAATAATGCTTTAAATACAAAAAAGACCAAAAAAAAAATTCCAAAAATTTTGAAAATTTTCCCCCCCTCCCCCCTTAGCTTTTTTTGAGTAATTTTGCAAAAAAAAATAAATTGATTTTTTTTAATTCCAATTGATTGAAATACGTTTCTTTTCACTCAAATAATGCTTTAAATACAAAAAAGACCAAAAAAAAAATTCTTAAAATTTTGAAAATTTTCCCCTACTCCCTCCTTAGATTTTTTTGAGTAATTTTGCAAAAAAAAAATAAATTGATTTTTTTTATTGCCAATTGATTGAAATACGTTTCTTTTCACTCAAATAATGCTTTAAATACAAAAAAGACCAAAAAAAAAATTCCAAAAATTTTGAAAATTTTCCCCCCCCTCCCCCCTTAGCTTTTTTTGAGTAATTTTGCAAAAAAAAATAAATTGATTTTTTTTATTGCCAATTGATTGAAATACGTTTCTTTTCACTCAAATAATGCTTTAAATACAAAAAAGACCAAAAAAAAAAAATTCCAAAAATTTTGAAAATTTTCCCCCCCTCCCCCCTTAGCTTTTTTTGAGTAATTTTGCAAAAAAAAATAAATTGATTTTTTTTAATTCCAATTGATTGAGATACGTTTCTTTTCACTCAAATAATGCTTTAAATACAAAAAAGACCAAAAAAAAAATTCTAAAAATTTTGAAAATTTTCCCCCCCTCCCCCCTTAGCTTTTTTTGAGTAATTTTATAAAAAAAAAAATAAATTGATTTTTTTTATTGCCAATTGATTGAAATACGTTTCTTTTCACTCAAATCATGCTTTAAATACAAAAAAGACCAAAAAAAAAATTCCAAAAATTTTGAAAATTTTCCCCCCCTCCCCCCTTAGCTTTTTTTGAGTAATTTTGCAAAAAAAAATAAATTGATTTTTTTTATTGCCAATTGATTGAAATACGTTTCTTTTCACTCAAATAATGCTTTAAATACAAAAAAGACCAAAAAAAAAAATTCCAAAATTTTTGAAAATTATTCCCCCCTCCCCCCTTAGCTTTTTTTGAGTAATTTTGCAAAAAAAAATAATTTGATTTTTTTTAATTCCAATTGATTGAAATACGTTTCTTTTCACTCAAATAATGCTTTAAATACAAAAAAGACCAAAAAAAAAATTCTAAAAATTTTGAAAATTTTCCCCCCCTCCCCCCTTAGCTTTTTTTGAGTAATTTTGCAAAAAAAAATAAATTGATTTTTTTTATTGCCAATTGATTGAAATACGTTTCTTTTCACTCAAATAATGCTTTAAATACAAAAAAGACCAAAAAAAAAAATTCTAAAAATTTTGAAAATTTCCCCCCCCCTCCCCCCTTAGCTTTTTTTGAGTAATTTTGCAAAAAAAAATAAATTGATTTTTTTTATTGCCAATTGATTGAAATACGTTTCTTTTCACTCAAATAATGCTTTAAATACAAAAAAGACCAAAAAAAAAAAATTCCAAAAATTTTGAAAATTTTCCCCCTTCCCCCCTTAGCTTTTTTGAGTAATTTTGCAAAAAAAAATAAATTGATTTTTTTTAATTCCAATTGATTGAAATACGTTTCTTTTCACTCAAATAATGCTTTAAATACAAAAAAGACCAAAACAAAAAATTCCAAAAATTTTGAAAATTTTCCCCCCCTCCCCCCTTAGCTTTTTTTGAGTAATTTTGCAAAAAAAAATAAATTGATTTTTTTTATTGCCAATTGATTGAAATACGTTTCTTTTCACTCAAATAATGCTTTAAATACAAAAAAGACCAAAAAAAAAAATTCCAAAAATTTTGAAAATTTTCCCCCCCTCCCCCCTTAGCTTTTTTTGAGTAATTTTGCAAAAAAAAAATAAATTGATTTTTTTTAATTCCAATTGATTGAAATACGTTTCTTTTCACTCAAATAATGCTTTAAATACAAAAAAGACCAAAACAAAAAATTCCAAAAATTTTGAAAATTTTCCCCCCCTCCCCCCTTAGCTTTTTTTGAGTAATTTTGCAAAAAAAAATAAATTGATTTTTTTTATTGCCAATTGATTGAAATACGTTTCTTTTCACTCAAATAATGCTTTAAATACAAAAAAGACCAAAAAAAAAATTCCAAAAATTTTGAAAATTTTCCCCCCCTCCCCCCTTAGCTTTTTTTGAGTAATTTTGCAAAAAAAAATAAATTGATTTTTTTTATTGCCAATTGATTGAAATACGTTTCTTTTCACTCAAATAATGCTTTAAATACAAAAAAGACCAAAAAAAAAAAATTCCAAAAATTTTGAAAATTTTCCCCCCCTCCCCCCTTAGCTTTTTTTGAGTAATTTTGCAAAAAAAAAAAAAAAATTGATTTTTTTTATTGCCAATTGATTGAAATACGTTTCTTTTCACTCAAATAATGCTTTAAATACAAAAAAGACCAAAAAAAAAATTCCAAAAATTTTGAAAATTTTCCCCCCCTCCCCCCTTAGCTTTTTTTGAGTAATTTTGCAAAAAAAAATAAATTGATTTTTTTTATTGCCAATTGATTGAAATACGTTTCTTTTCACTCAAATAATGCTTTAAATACAAAAAAGACCAAAAAAAAAAATTCCAAAAATTTGAAAATTTTCCCCCCCTCCCCCCTTAGCTTTTTTTGGAGTAATTTTGAAAAAAAAAAAAAAAAATTGATTTTTTTAAATTCCAAATGATTGAAATACGTTTCTTTTCACTCAAATAATGCTTTAAATACAAAAAAGACCAAAAAAAAAATTCTAAAAATTTTGAAAATTTTCCCCCCCCTCCCCCCTTAGCTTTTTTTGAGTAATTTTGCAAAAAAAAATAAATTGATTTTTTTTATTGCCAATTGATTGAAATACGTTTCTTTTCACTCAAATAATGCTTTAAATACAAAAAAGACCAAAAAAAAAAAATTCCAAAAATTTTGAAAATTTTCCCCCCCTCCCCCCTTAGCTTTTTTTGAGTAATTTTGCAAAAAAAAAATAAATTGATTTTTTTTAATTCCAATTGATTGAAATACGTTTCTTTTCACTCAAATAATGCTTTAAATACAAAAAAGACCAAAAAAAAAATTCTAAAAATTTTGAAAATTTTCCCCCCCTCCCCCCTTAGCTTTTTTTGAGTAATTTTGCAAAAAAAAAAATAAATTGATTTTTTTTATTGCCAATTGATTGAAATACGTTTCTTTTCACTCAAATAATGCTTTAAATACAAAAAAGACCAAAAAAAAAAATTCCAAAAATTTTGAAAATTTTCCCCCCCTCCCCCCTTAGCTTTTTTTGAGTAATTTTGCAAAAAAAAAATAAATTGATTTTTTTTAATTCCAATTGATTGAAATACGTTTCTTTTCACTCAAATAATGCTTTAAATACAAAAAAGACCAAAAAAAAAATTCTAAAAATTTTGAAAATTTACCCCCCCTCCCCCCTTAGCTTTTTTTGAGTAATTTTGCAAAAAAAAAATAAATTGATTTTTTTTAATGCCAATTGATTGAAATACGTTTCTTTTCACTCAAATAATGCTTTAAATACAAAAAAGACCAAAAAAAAATTCTAAAAATTTTGAAAATTTTCCCCCCCTCCCCCCTTAGCTTTTTTTGAGTAATTTTGCAAAAAAAAAATAAATTGATTTTTTTTATTGCCAATTGATTGAAATACGTTTCTTTTCACTCAAATAATGCTTTAAATACAAAAAAGACCAAAAAAAAAATTCTAAAAATTTTGAAAATTTTCCCCCCCTCCCCCCTTAGCTTTTTTTGAGTAATTTTGCAAAAAAAAAATAAATTGATTTTTTTTAATTCCAATTGATTGAAATACGTTTCTTTTCACTCAAATAATGCTTTAAATACAAAAAAGACCAAAAAAAAAATTCTAAAAATTTTGAAAATTTTCCCCCCCTCCCCCCTTAGCTTTTTTTGAGTAATTTTGCAAAAAAAAAAATAAATTGATTTTTTTTATTGCCAATTGATTGAAATACGTTTCTTTTCACTCAAATAATGCTTTAAATACAAAAAAGACCAAAAAAAAAATTCTAAAAATTTTGAAAATTTTCCCCCCCTCCCCCCTTAGCTTTTTTTGAGTAATTTTGCAAAAAAAAATAAATTGATTTTTTTTAATTCCAATTGATTGAAATACGTTTCTTTTCACTCAAATAATGCTTTAAATACAAAAAAGACCAAAAAAAAAATTCTTTAAATTTTGAAAATTTTCCCCTACTCCCTCCTTAGATTTTTTTGAGTAATTTTGCAAAAAAAAATAAATTGATTTTTTTTATTGCCAATTGATTGAAATACGTTTCTTTTCACTCAAATAATGCTTTAAATACAAAAAAGACCAAAAAAAAAAAAATTCCAAAAATTTTGAAAATTTTCCCCCCCTCGCCCCTTAGCTTTTTTTGAGTAATTTTGCAAAAAAAAATAAATTGATTTTTTTTAATTCCAATTGATTGAAATACGTTTCTTTTCACTCAAATAATGCTTTAAATACAAAAAAGACCAAAAAAAAAATTCTTAAAATTTTGAAAATTTTCCCCTACTCCCCCCTTAGCTTTTTTTGAGTTATTTTGCAAAAAAAAATAAATTGATTTTTTTTAATTCCAATTGATTGAAATACGTTTCTTTTCACTCAAATAATGCTTTAAATACAAAAAGACCAAAAAAAAATTCTTAAAATTTTGAAAATTTTCCCCTACTCCCTCCTTAGATTTTTTTGAGTAATTTTGCAAAAAAAAAATTTTTTTTTTAATTCCAATTGATTGAAATACGTTTCTTTTCACTCAAATAATGCTTTAAATACAAAAAAGACCAAAAAAAAAAATTCCAAAAATTTTGAAAATTTTCCCCCCCTCCCCCCTTAGCTTTTTTTGAGTAATTTTGCAAAAAAAAATAAATTGATTTTTTTAATGCCAATTGATTGAAATACGTTTCTTTTCACTCAAATAATGCTTTAAATACAAAAAAGACCAAAACAAAATTCTAAAAATTTTGAAAATTTTCCCCCCCTCCCCCCTTAGCTTTTTTTGAGTAATTTTGCAAAAAAAAATAAATTGATTTTTTTTAATTCCAATTGATTGAAATACGTTTCTTTTCACTCAAATAATGCTTTAAATACAAAAAAGACCAAAAAAAAAATTCTTAAAATTTTGAAAATTTTCCCCCCCTCCCCCATTAGCTTTTTTGAGTAATTTTGCAAAAAAAAATAAATTGATTTTTTTTCTTGCCAATTGATTGAAATACGTTTCTTTTCACTCAAATAATGCTTTAAATACAAAAAAGACAAAAAAAAATTCCAAAAATTTTGAAAATTTCCCCCCCCTCCCCCCTTAGCTTTTTTTGAGTAATTTTGCAAAAAAAAATAAATTGATTTTTTTTAATTCCAATTGATTGAAATACGTTTCTTTTCACTCAAATAATGCTTTAAATACAAAAAGACCAAAAAAAAATTCTTAAAATTTTGAAAATTTTCCCCTACTCCCTCCTTAGATTTTTTTGAGTAATTTTGCAAAAAAAAATTTTTTTTTTTTAATTCCAATTGATTGAAATACGTTTCTTTTCACTCAAATAATGCTTTAAATACAAAAAAGACCAAAAAAAAAAATTCCAAAAATTTTGAAAATTTTCCCCCCCTCCCCCCTTAGCTTTTTTTGAGTAATTTTGCAAAAAAAAATAAATTGATTTTTTTAATGCCAATTGATTGAAATACGTTTCTTTTCACTCAAATAATGCTTTAAATACAAAAAAGACCAAAACAAAATTCTAAAAATTTTGAAAATTTCCCCCCCCTCCCCCCTTAGCTTTTTTTGAGTAATTTTGCAAAAAAAAATAAATTGATTTTTTTTTATTGCCAATTGATTGAAATACGTTTCTTTTCACTCAAATAATGCTTTAAATACAAAAAAGACCAAAAAAAAAATTCTAAAAATTTTGAAAATTTTCCCCCCCCCTCCCCCCTTAGCTTTTTTTGAGTAATTTTGCAAAAAAAAATAAATTGATTTTTTTAATGCCAATTGATTGAAATACGTTTCTTTTCACTCAAATAATGCTTTAAATACAAAAAAGACCAAAACAAAATTCTAAAAATTTTGAAAATTTTCCCCCCCTCCCCCCTTAGCTTTTTTTGAGTAATTTTGCAAAAAAAAATAAATTGATTTTTTTTTATTGCCAATTGATTGAAATACGTTTCTTTTCACTCAAATAATGCTTTAAATACAAAAAAGACCAAAAAAAAAATTCTAAAAATTTTGAAAATTTTCCCCCCCTTCCCCCCTAGCTTTTTTTGAGTAATTTTGCAAAAAAAAAAATAAATTGATTTTTTTTAATTCCAATTGATTGAAATACGTTTCTTTTCACTCAAATAATGCTTTAAATACAAAAAAGACCAAAAAAAAAATTCTTAAAATTTTGAAAATTTTCCCCCCCTCCCCCCTTAGCTTTTTTTGAGTAATTTTGCAAAAAAAAATAAATTGATTTTTTTTATTGCCAATTGATTGAAATACGTTTCTTTTCCAAATAATGCTTTAAATACAAAAAAGACCAAAAAAAAAAATTCCAAAAATTTTGAAAATTTTCCCCCCCTCCCCCCTTAGCCTTTTTTGAGTAATTTTGCAAAAAAAAATAAATTGATTTTTTTTAATTCCAATTGATTGAAATACGTTTCTTTTCACTCAAATAATGCTTTAAATACAAAAAAGACCAAAAAAAAAATTCTTAAAATTTTGAAAATTTTCCCCTACTCCCTCCTTAGATTTTTTTGAGTAATTTTGCAAAAAAAAAAAATTTTTTTAATTCCAATTGATTGAAATACGTTTCTTTTCACTCAAATAATGCTTTAAATACAAAAAAGACCAAAAAAAAAAATTCCAAAAATTTTGAAAATTTTCCCCCCTCCCCCCTTAGCTTTTTTTTGAGTAATTTGCAAAAAAAAATAAATTGATTTTTTTTAATTCCAATTGATTGAAATACGTTTCTTTTCACTCAAATAATGCTTTAAATACAAAAAAGACCAAAAAAAAAATTCTAAAAATTTTGAAAATTTTCCCCCCCTCCCCCCTTAGCTTTTTTTGAGTAATTTTGCAAAAAAAAATAAATTGATTTTTTTTAATTCCAATTGATTGAAATACGTTTCTTTTCACTCAAATAATGCTTTAAATACAAAAAAGACCAAAAAAAAAATTCTAAAAATTTTGAAAATTTTCCCCCCCTCCCCCCTTAGCTTTTTTTGAGTAATTTTGCAAAAAAAAATAAATTGATTTTTTTTATTGCCAATTGATTGAAATACGTTTCTTTTCACTCAAATAATGCTTTAAATACAAAAAAGACCAAAAAAAAAAAATTCCAAAAATTTTGAAATTTTCCCCCCCTCCCCCCTTAGCTTTTTTTGAGTAATTTTGCAAAAAAAAATAAATTGATTTTTTTAATTCCAATTGATTGAAATACGTTTCTTTTCACTCAAATAATGCTTTAAATACAAAAAAGACCAAAAAAAAAAATTCCAAAAAATTTTGAAAATTTTCCCCCCCTCCCCCCTTAGCTTTTTTTGAGTAATTTTGCAAAAAAAAATAAATTGATTTTTTTTATTGCCAATTGATTGAAATACGTTTCTTTTCACTCAAATAATGCTTTAAATACAAAAAAGACCAAAAAAAAAAATCCAAAAATTTTGAAAATTTTCCCCCCCTCCCCCCTTAGCTTTTTTTGAGTAATTTTGCAAAAAAAAATAAATTGATTTTTTTTAATTCCAATTGATTGAAATACGTTTCTTTTCACTCAAATAATGCTTTAAATACAAAAAAGACCAAAAAAAAATTCTAAAAATTTTGAAATTTTCCCCCCCCTCCCCCCTTAGCTTTTTTTGAGTAATTTTGCAAAAAAAAATAAATAAATATTTTTTAATTCCAATTGATTGAAATACGTTTCTTTTCACTCAAATAATGCTTTAAATACAAAAAAGACCAAAAAAAAAATTCTTAAAATTTTGAAAATTTTCCCCTACTCCCTCCTTAGATTTTTTTGAGTAATTTTGCAAAAAAAAAATAAATTGATTTTTTTTAATTCCAATTGATTGAAATACGTTTCTTTTCACTCAAATAATGCTTTAAATACAAAAAAGACCAAAAAAAAAATTCTTAAAATTTTGAAAATTTTCCCCCCCTCCCCCCTTAGCTTTTTTGAGTAATTTTGCAAAAAAAATAAATTGATTTTTTTTATTGCCAATTGATTGAAATACGTTTCTTTTCACTCAAATAATGCTTTAAATACAAAAAAGACCAAAAAAAAAAATTCCAAAAATTTTGAAAATTTTCCCCCCCTCCCCCCTTAGCCTTTTTTGAGTAATTTTGCAAAAAAAAAATAAATTGATTTTTTTTAATTCCAATTGATTGAAATACGTTTCTTTTCACTCAAATAATGCTTTAAATACAAAAAGACCAAAAAAAAATTCTTAAAATTTTGAAAATTTTCCCCTACTCCCTCCTTAGATTTTTTTTGAGTAATTTTGCAAAAAAAAAAAAAAAATTTTTAATTCCAATTGATTGAAATACGTTTCTTTTCACTCAAATAATGCTTTAAATACAAAAAAGACCAAAAAAAAAAAATTCCAAAAATTTTGAAAATTTTCCCCCCCTCCCCCCTTAGCTTTTTTTGAGTAATTTTGCAAAAAAAAATAAATTGATTTTTTTTAATTCCAATTGATTGAAATACGTTTCTTTTCACTCAAATAATGCTTTAAATACAAAAAAGACCAAAAAAAAATTCTAAAAATTTTGAAATTTTTCCCCCCCTCCCCCCTTAGCTTTTTTTGAGTAATTTTGCAAAAAAAAAATAAATAAATATTTTTTAATTCCAATTGATTGAAATACGTTTATTTTCACTCAAATAATGCTTTAAATACAAAAAAGACCAAAAAAAAATTCTAAAAATTTTGAAAATTTTCCCCCCCCCCCCCCTTAGCTTTTTTTGAGTAATTTGCAAAAAAAAAATAAATTGATTTTTTTTAATTCCAATTGATTGAAATACGTTTCTTTTCACTCAAATAATGCTTTAAATACAAAAAAGACCAAAAAAAAAATTCTTAAAATTTGAAAATTTTCCCCCCTCCCCCCTTAGCTTTTTTGAGTAATTTTGCAAAAAAAAATAAATTGATTTTTTTTATTGCCAATTGATTGAAATACGTTTCTTTTCACTCAAATAATGCTTTAAATACAAAAAAGACCAAAAAAAAAATTCCAAAAATTTTGAAAATTTTCCCCCCCGCCCCCCTTAGCCTTTTTTGAGTAATTTTGCAAAAAAAAATAAATTGATTTTTTTAATTCAATTGATTGAAATACGTTTCTTTTCACTCAAATAATGCTTTAAATACAAAAAGACCAAAAAAAAAATTCTTAAAATTTTGAAAATTTTCCCCTACTCCCTCCTTAGATTTTTTTGAGTAATTTTGCAAAAAAAAAAAAAATTTTTTTAATTCCAATTGATTGAAATACGTTTCTTTTCACTCAAATAATGCTTTAAATACAAAAAAGACCAAAAAAAAAAATTCCAAAAATTTTGAAAATTTTTCCCCCCCTCCCCCCTTAGCTTTTTTTGAGTAATTTTGCAAAAAAAAATAAATTGATTTTTTTTAATTCCAATTGATTGAAATACGTTTCTTTTCACTCAAATAATGCTTTAAATACAAAAAAGACCAAAAAAAAAATTCTAAAAATTTTGAAAATTTTCCCCCCCTCCCCCCCTTAGCTTTTTTTGAGTAATTTTGCAAAAAAAAATAAATTGATTTTTTTTAATTCCAATTGATTGAAATACGTTTCTTTTCACTCAAATAATGCTTTAAATACAAAAAAGACCAAAAAAAAATTCTAAAAATTTTGAAAAATTTTCCCCCCCTCCCCCCTTAGCTTTTTTTGAGTAATTTTGCAAAAAAAAATAAATTGATTTTTTTATTGCCAATTGATTGAAATACGTTTCTTTTCACTCAAATAATGCTTTAAATACACAAAAAGACCAAAAAAAAAAATTCCAAAAATTTTGAAAATTTTCCCCCCCTCCCCCCTTAGCTTTTTTTGAGTAATTTTGCAAAAAAAAATAAATTGATTTTTTTTAATTCCAATTGATTGAAATACGTTTCTTTTCACTCAAATAATGCCTTTAAATACAAAAAAGACCAAAAAAAAAAATTCCAAAAATTTTGAAAATTTTCCCCCCCTCCCCCCTTAGCTTTTTTGAGTAATTTTGCAAAAAAAAATAAATTGATTTTTTTTATTGCCAATTGATTGAAATACGTTTCTTTTCACTCAAATAATGCTTTAAATACAAAAAAGACCAAAAAAAAAATCCAAAAATTTTGAAAATTTTCCCCCCCTCCCCCCTTAGCTTTTTTTGAGTAATTTTGCAAAAAAAAATAAATTGATTTTTTTTAATTCCAATTGATTGAAATACGTTTCTTTTCACTCAATAATGCTTTAAATACAAAAAAGACCAAAAAAAAATTCTAAAAATTTTGAAATTTTCCCCCCCCTCCCCCTTAGCTTTTTTTGAGTAATTTTGCAAAAAAAAATAAATAAATATTTTTTAATTCCAATTGATTGAAATACGTTTCTTTTCACTCAAATAATGCTTTAAATACAAAAAAGACCAAAAAAAAAAATTCTTAAAATTTTGAAAATTTTCCCCTACTCCCTCCTTAGATTTTTTTGAGTAATTTTGCAAAAAAAAAAATAAATTGATTTTTTTATGGCCAATTGATTGAAATACGTTTCTTTTCACTCAAATAATGCTTTAAATACAAAAAAGACCAAAAAAAAAAATTCCAAAAATTTTGAAAATTTTCCCCCCCTCCCCCCTTAGCTTTTTTTGAGTAATTTTGCAAAAAAAAATAAATTGATTTTTTTTAATTCCAATTGATTGAAATACGTTTCTTTTCACTCAAATAATGCTTTAAATACAAAAAAGACCAAAATAAAAATTCCAAAAATTTTGAAAATTTTCCCCCCTTCCCCCCTTAGCTTTTTTTGAGTAATTTTGCAAAAAAAATAAATTGATTTTTTTTAATTCCAATTGATTGAAATACGTTTCTTTTCACTCAAATAATGCTTTAAATACAAAAAAGACCAAAAAAAAATTCTAAAAATTTTGAAAATTTTCCCCTACTCCCTCCTTAGATTTTTTTGAGTAATTTTGCAAAAAAAAATAAATTGATTTTTTTTTATTGCCAATTGATTGAAATACGTTTCTTTTCACTCAAATAATGCTTTAAATACAAAAAAGACCAAAAAAAAAAATTCCAAAAATTTTGAAAATTTTCCCCCCCTCCCCCCTTAGCTTTTTTTGAGTAATTTTGCAAAAAAAAAATAAATTGATTTTTTTATTGCCAATTGATTGAAATACGTTTCTTTTCACTCAAATAATGCTTTAAATACAAAAAAGACCAAAAAAAAAAAATTCTTAAAATTTGAAAATTTTCCCCTACTCCCTCCTTAGATTTTTTTGAGTAATTTTGCAAAAAAAAATAAATTGATTTTTTTTATTGCCAATTGATTGAAATACGTTTCTTTTCACTCAAATAATGCTTTAAATGCAAAAAAAGACCAAAAAAAAAATTCCAAAAATTTGAAAATTTTCCCCCCCTCCCCCCTTAGCTTTTTTGAGTAATTTTGCAAAAAAAAATAAATTGATTTTTTTTATTGCCAATTGATTGAAATACGTTTCTTTTCACTCAAATAATGCTTTTAAATACAAAAAAGACGAAAAAAAAAATTCTTAAAATTTTGAAAATTTTCCCCCCCTCCCCCCTTAGCTTTTTTTGAGTAATTTTGCAAAAAAAAAATAAATTGATTTTTTTTATTGCCAATTGATTGAAATACGTTTCTTTTCACTCAAATAATGCTTTAAATACAAAAAAGACCAAAAAAAAAAATTCCAAAAATTTTGAAAATTTTCCCCCCCTCCCCCTTAGCTTTTTTTGAGTAATTTTGCAAAAAAAAATAAATTGATTTTTTTTATTGCCAATTGATTGAAATACGTTTCTTTTCACTCAAATAATGCTTTAAATACAAAAAAGACCAAAAAAAAAATTCCAAAAATTTTGAAAATTTTCCCCCCCTCCCCCCTTAGCTTTTTTGAGTAATTTTGCAAAAAAAAATAAAATGATTTTTTTTAATTCCAATTGATTGAAATACGTTTCTTTTCACTCAAATAATGCTTTAAATACAAAAATGACAAAAAAAAAACAAAAAAAATTCTAAAAATTTTGAAAATTTCCCCCCCCTCCCCCCTTAGCTTTTTTTGAGTAATTTTGCAAAAAAAAATAAATTGATTTTTTTAATGCCAATTGATTGAAATACGTTTCTTTTCACTCAAATAATGCTTTAAATACAAAAAAGACCAAAAAAAAAATTCTTAAAATTTTGAAAATTTTCCCCTACTCCCTCCTTAGATTTTTTTGAGTAATTTTGCAAAAAAAAATAAATTGATTTTTTTTATTGCCAATTGATTGAAATACGTTTCTTTTCACTCAAATAATGCTTTAAATACAAAAAAGACCAAAAAAAAAAATTCCAAAAATTTTGAAAATTTTCCCCCCCTCCCCCCTTAGCTTTTTTTGAGTAATTTGCAAAAAAAAATAATTGATTTTTTTTAATTCCAATTGATTGAAATACGTTTCTTTTCACTCAAATAATGCTTTAAATACAAAAAAGACCAAAAAAAAAATTCTAAAAATTTTGAAAATTTCCCCCCCCTCCCCCGTTAGCTTTTTTTGAGTAATTTTGCAAAAAAAAATAAATTGATTTTTTTTATTGCCAATTGATTGAAATACGTTTCTTTTCACTCAAATAATGCTTTGAATACAAAAAAGACAAAAAAAAAAAAATTCCAAAAATTTTGAAAATTTTCCCCCCCTCCCCCCTTAGCTTTTTTTGAGTAATTTTGCAAAAAAAAATAAATTGATTTTTTTTATTGCCAATTGATTGAAATACGTTTCTTTTCACTCAAATAATGCTTTAAATACAAAAAAGACCAAAAAAAAAATTCTAAAAATTTTGAAAATTTTCCCCCCCTCCCCCCTTAGCTTTTTTTGAGTAATTTTGCAAAAAAAAAAATAAATTGATTTTTTTTAATTCCAATTGATTGAAATACGTTTCTTTTCACTCAAATAATGCTTTAATACAAAAAAGACCAAAAAAAAATTCTAAAAATTTTGAAAATTTTGCCCCCCTCCCCCCTTAGCTTTTTTTGAGTAATTTTTGCAAAAAAAATAAATTTATTTTTTTAATTCCAATTGATTGAAATACGTTTCTTTTCACTCAAATAATGCTTTAAATACAAAAAAGACCAAAAAAAAAATTCCAAAAATTTTGAAAATTTTCCCCCCCTCCCCCCCTTAGCTTTTTTTGAGTAATTTTGCAAAAAAAATAAATTGATTTTTTTTAATTCCAATTGATTGAAATACGTTTCTTTTCACTCAAATAATGCTTTAAATACAAAAAAAGACCAAAAAAAAAATTCCAAAAATTTTGAAAATTTTCCCCCCCTCCCCCCTTAGCTTTTTTTGAGTAATTTTGCAAAAAAAAAATAAATTGATTTTTTTTAATTCCAATTGATTGAAATACGTTTCTTTTCACTCAAATAATGCTTTAAATACAAAAAAGACCAAAAAAAAAAATTCCAAAAATTTTGAAAATTTTCCCCCCCTCCCCAATTAGCTTTTTTTGAGTAATTTTGCAAAAAAAAATAAATTGATTTTTTTTAATTCCAATTGATTGAAATACGTTTCTTTTCACTCAAATAATGCTTTAAATACAAAAAAGACCAAAAAAAAATTCTAAAAATTTTGAAAATTTTCCCCCCCTCCCCCCTTAGCTTTTTTTGAGTAATTTTGCAAAAAAAAAAATAAATTGATTTTTTTTATTGCCAATTGATTGAAATACGTTTTCTTTTCACTCAAAAAATGCTTTAAATACAAAAAAGACCAAAAAAAAAAATTCCAAAAATTTTGAAAATTTTCCCCCCCTCCCCCCTTAGCTTTTTTTGAGTAATTTTGCAAAAAAAAATAAATTGATTTTTTTTAATTCCAATTGATTGAAATACGTTTCTTTTCACTCAAATAATGCTTTAAATACAAAAAGACCAAAAAAAATTCCAAAAATTTTGAAAATTTTCCCCCCCTCCCCCCCTTAGCTTTTTTTGAGTAATTTTGCAAAAAAAAAATAAATTGATTTTTTTTAATTCCAATTGATTGAAATACGTTTCTTTTCACTCAAATAATGCTTTAAATACAAAAAAGACCAAAAAAAAAATTCTAAAAATTTTGAAAATTTTCCCCTACTCCCCCCTTAGCTTTTTTTGAGTAATTTTGCAAAAAAACATAAATAAATATTTTTTAATTCCAATTGATTGAAATACGTTTCTTTTCACTCAAATAATGCTTTAAATACAAAAAAGACCAAAAAAAAAATTCCAAAAATTTTGAAAATTTTCCCCCCCTCCCCCCTTAGCTTTTTTTGAGTAATTTTGCAACAAAAAATAAATTGATTTTTTTTATTGCCAATTGATTGAAATACGTTTCTTTTCACTCAAATAATGCTTTAAATACAAAAAAGACCAAAAAAAAAATTCCAAAAATTTTGAAAATTTTCCCCCCCTCCCCCCTTAGCTTTTTTTGAGTAATTTTGCAAAAAAAAAATAAATTGATTTTTTTTATTGCCAATTGATTGAAATACGTTTCTTTTCACTCAAATAATGCTTTAAATACAAAAAAGACCAAAAAAAAATTCCAAAAATTTTGAAAATTTTCCCCCCCCTCCCCCCTTAGCTTTTTTTGAGTAATTTTGCAAAAAAAAATAAATTGATTTTTTTTAATTCCAATTGATTGAAATACGTTTCTTTTCACTCAAATAATGCTTTAAATACAAAAAAGACCAAAAAAAAATTCTAAAAATTTTGAAAATTTTCCCCCCCTCCCCCCTTAGCTTTTTTTGAGTAATTTTGCAAAAAAAAATAAATTGATTTTTTTTATTGCCAATTGATTGAAATACGTTTCTTTTCACTCAAATAATGCTTTAAATACAAAAAAGACAAAAAAAAAATTCCAAAAATTTTGAAAATTTTCCCCCCTTACCCCCTTAGCTTTTTTTGAGTAATTTTGCAAAAAAAAATAAATTGATTTTTTTTAATTCCAATTGATTGAAATACGTTTCTTTTCACTCAAATAATGCTTTAAATACAAAAAAGACCAAAAAAAAATTCTAAAAATTTTGAAAATTTTCCCCCCCTCCCCCCTTAGCTTTTTTTGAGTAATTTTGCAAAAAAAAAATAAATTGATTTTTTTTATTGCCAATTGATTGAAATACGTTTCTTTTCACTCAAATAATGCTTTAAATACAAAAAAGACCAAAAAAAAAATTCCAAAAATTTTGAAAATTTTCCCCCCCTCCCCCCTTAGCTTTTTTTGAGTAATTTTGCAAAAAAAAATAAATTGATTTTTTTTAATTCCAATTGATTGAAATACGTTTCTTTTCACTCAAATAATGCTTTAAATACAAAAAAGACCAAAAAAAAATTCTAAAAATTTTGAAAATTTTCCCCCCCCTCCCCCCTTAGCTTTTTTTGAGTAATTTTGCAAAAAAAAAAATAAATTGATTTTTTTTATTGCCAATTGATTGAAATACGTTTCTTTTCACTCAAATAATGCTTTAAATACAAAAAAGACCAAAAAAAAAAATTCCAAAAATTTTGAAAATTTCCCCCCCCTCCCCCCTTAGCTTTTTTTGAGTAATTTTGCAAAAAAAAATAAATTGATTTTTTTTATTGCCAATTGATTGAAATACGTTTCTTTTCACTCAAATAATGCTTTAAATACAAAAAAGACCAAAAAAAAATTCCAAAAATTTTGAAAATTTTCCCCCCCTCCCCCCTTAGCTTTTTTTGAGTAGTTTTGCAAAAAAAAATAAATTGATTTTTTTTAATTCCAATTGATTGAAATACGTTTCTTTTCACTCAAATAATGCTTTAAATACAAAAAAGACCAAAAAAAAAATTCTAAAAATTTTGAAAATTTTCCCCCCCTCCCCCCTTAGCTTTTTTTGAGTAATTTTGCAAAAAAAAATAAATTGATTTTTTTTATTGCCAATTGATTAAAATACGTTTCTTTTCACTCAAATAATGCTTTAAATACAAAACAGACCAAAAAAAAAAGTTCCAAAAATTTTGAAAATTTTCCCCCCCTCCCCCCTTAGCTTTTTTTGAGTAATTTTGCAAAAAAAAATAAATTGATTTTTTTTATTGCCAATTGATTGAAATACGTTTCTTTTCACTCAAATAATGCTTTAAATACAAAAAAGACCAAAAAAAAAAAAATTCCAAAAATTTTGAAAATTTGCCCCCCCTCCCCCCTTAGCTTTTTTTGAGTAATTTTGCAAAAAAAAAATAAATTGATTTTTTTTATTGCCAATTGATTGAAATACGTTTCTTTTCACTCAAATAATGCTTTAAATACAAAAAAGACCAAAAAAAAAAATTCTTAAAATTTTGAAAATTTTCCCCTACTCCCTCCTTAGATTTTTTTGAGTAATTTTGCAAAAAAAAATAAATTGATTTTTTTTATTGCCAATTGATTGAAATACGTTTCTTTTCACTCAAATAATGCTTTAAATACAAAAAAGACCAAAAAAAAAATTCCAAAAATTTTGAAAATTTTCCCCCCCTCCCCCCTTAGCTTTTTTTGAGTAATTTTGCAAAAAAAAATAAATTGATTTTTTTTATTGCCAATTGATTGAAATACGTTTCTTTTCACTCAAATAATGCTTTAAATACAAAAAAGACCAAAAAAAAAATTCTTAAAATTTTGAAAATTTTCCCCTACTCCCTCCTTAGATTTTTTTGAGTAATTTTGCAAAAAAAAATAAATTGATTTTTTTTAATTCCAATTGATTGAAATACGTTTCTTTTCACTCAAATAATGCTTTAAATACAAAAAAGACCAAAAAAAAATTCTAAAAATTTTGAAAATTTTCCCCCCCTCCCCCCTTAGCCTTTTTTGAGTAATTTTGCAAAAAAAAATAAATTGATTTTTTTTAATTCCAATTGATTGAAATACGTTTCTTTTCACTCAAATAATGCTTTAAATACAAAAAGACCAAAAAAAAAATTCTTAAAATTTTGAAAATTTTCCCCTACTCCCTCCTTAGATTTTTTTGAGTAATTTTGCAAAAAAAAAAAATTTTTTTTAATTCCAATTGATTGAAATACGTTTCTTTTCACTCAAATAATGCTTTAAATACAAAAAAGACCAAAAAAAAAAATTCCAAAAATTTTGAAAATTTTCCCCCCCTCCCCCCTTAGCTTTTTTTGAGTAATTTTGCAAAAAAAAATAAATTGATTTTTTTTAATTCCAATTGATTGAAATACGTTTCTTTTCACTCAAATAATGCTTTAAATACAAAAAAGACCAAAAAAAAAAATTCTAAAAATTTTGAAAATTTTCCCCCCCTCCCCCCTTAGCTTTTTTTGAGTAATTTTGCAAAAAAAAATAAATTGATTTTTTTTAATTCCAATTGATTGAAATACGTTTCTTTTCACTCAAATAATGCTTTAAATACAAAAAAGACCAAAAAAAAAAAATTCCAAAAATTTTGAAAATTTTCCCCCCCTCCCCCCTTAGCTTTTTTTGAGTAATTTTGCAAAAAAAAATAAATTGATTTTTTTTAATTCCAATTGATTGAAATACGTTTCTTTTCACTCAAATAATGCTTTAAATACAAAAAAGACCAAAAAAAAAATTCCAAAAATTTTGAAAATTTTCCCCCCCTCCCCCCTTAGCTTTTTTTGAGTAATTTTGCAAAAAAAAATAACTTGATTTTTTTTATTGCCAATTGATTAAAATACGTTTCTTTTCACTCAAATAATGCTTTAAATACAAAAAAGACCAAAAAAAAAATCCAAAAATTTTGAAAATTTTCCCCCCCTCCCCCCTTAGCTTTTTTTGAGTAATTTTGCAAAAAAAAATAAATTGATTTTTTTTAATTCCAATTGATTGAAATACGTTTCTTTTCACTCAAATAATGCTTTAAATACAAAAAAGACCAAAAAAAAATTCTAAAAATTTTGAAATTTTCCCCCCCCTCCCCCCTTAGCTTTTTTTGAGTAATTTTGCAAAAAAAAATAAATAAATATTTTTTAATTCCAATTGATTGAAATACGTTTCTTTTCACTCAAATAATGCTTTAAATACAAAAAAGACCAAAAAAAAAATTCTTAAAATTTTGAAAATTTTCCCCTACTCCCTCCTTAGATTTTTTTGAGTAATTTTGCAAAAAAAAAATAAATTGATTTTTTTATGGCCAATTGATTGAAATACGTTTCTTTTCACTCAAATAATGCTTTAAATACAAAAAAGACCAAAAAAAAAAATTCCAAAAATTTTGAAAATTTTCCCCCCCTCCCCCCTTAGCTTTTTTTGAGTAATTTTGCAAAAAAAAATAAATTGATTTTTTTTAATTCCATTTGATTGAAATACGTTTCTTTTCACTCAAATAATGCTTTAAATACAAAAAAGACCAAAAAAAAAAATTCCAAAAATTTTGAAAATTTTCCCCCCTTCCCCCCTTAGCTTTTTTTGAGTAATTTTGCAAAAAAAATAAATTGATTTTTTTTAATTCCAATTGATTGAAATACGTTTCTTTTCACTCAAATAATGCTTTAAATACAAAAAAGACCAAAAAAAAAATTCTTAAAATTTTGAAAATTTTCCCCTACTCCCTCCTTAGATTTTTTTGAGTAATTTTGCAAAAAAAAATAAATTGATTTTTTTTATTGCCAATTGATTGAAATACGTTTCTTTTCACTCAAATAATGCTTTAAATACAAAAAAGACCAAAAAAAAAATTCCAAAAATTTTGAAAATTTTCCCCCCCTCCCCCCTTAGCTTTTTTTGAGTAATTTTGCAAAAAAAAATAAATTGATTTTTTTTATTGCCAATTGATTGAAATACGTTTCTTTTCACTCAAATAATGCTTTAAATACAAAAAAGACCAAAAAAAAAAATTCTTAAAATTTTGAAAATTTTCCCCTACTCCCTCCTTAGATTTTTTTGAGTAATTTTGCAAAAAAAAATAAATTGATTTTTTTTATTGCCAATTGATTGAAATACGTTTCTTTTCACTCAAACAATGCTTTAAATACAAAAAAGACCAAAAAAAAAATTCCAAAAATTTTGAAAATTTTCCCCCCCTCCCCCCTTAGCTTTTTTTGAGTAATTTTGCAAAAAAAAATAAATTGATTTTTTTTATTGCCAATTGATTGAAATACGTTTCTTTTCACTCAAATAATGCTTTAAATACAAAAAAGACCAAAAAAAAAATTCTTAAAATTTTGAAAATTTTCCCCCCCTCCCCCCTTAGCTTTTTTTGAGTAATTTTGCAAAAAAAAATAAATTGATTTTTTTTATTGCCAATTGATTGAAATACGTTTCTTTTCACTCAAATAATGCTTTAAATACAAAAAAGACCAAAAAAAAAATTCCAAAAATTTTGAAAATTTTCCCCCCCTCCCCCCTTAGCTTTTTTTGAGTAATTTTGCAAAAAAAAATAAATTGATTTTTTTTATTGCCAATTGATTGAAATACGTTTCTTTTCACTCAAATAATGCTTTAAATACAAAAAAGACCAAAAAAAAAATTCCAAAAATTTTGAAAATTTTCCCCCCCTCCCCCCTTAGCTTTTTTTGAGTAATTTTGCAAAAAAAAATAAAATGATTTTTTTTAATTCCAATTGATTGAAATACGTTTCTTTTCACTCAAATAATGCTTTAAATACAAAAAAGACCAAAAAAAAAAATTCTAAAAATTTTGAAAATTTCCCCCCCCTCCCCCCTTAGCTTTTTTTGAGTAATTTTGCAAAAAAAAATAAATTGATTTTTTTAATGCCAATTGATTGAAATACGTTTCTTTTCACTCAAATAATGCTTTAAATACAAAAAAGACCAAAAAAAAAATTCTTAAAATTTTGAAAATTTTCCCCTACTCCCTCCTTAGATTTTTTTGAGTAATTTTGCAAAAAAAAATAAATTGATTTTTTTTATTGCCAATTGATTGAAATACGTTTCTTTTCACTCAAATAATGCTTTAAATACAAAAAAGACCAAAAAAAAAAAATTCCAAAAATTTTGAAAATTTTCCCCCCCTCCCCCCTTAGCTTTTTTTGAGTAATTTTGCAAAAAAAAATAAATTGATTTTTTTTAATTCCAATTGATTGAAATACGTTTCTTTTCACTCAAATAATGCTTTAAATACAAAAAAGACCAAAAAAAAAATTCTAAAAATTTTGAAAATTTCCCCCCCCTCCCCCGTTAGCTTTTTTTGAGTAATTTTGCAAAAAAAAATAAATTGATTTTTTTTATTGCCAATTGATTGAAATACGTTTCTTTTCACTCAAATAATGCTTTGAATACAAAAAAGACAAAAAAAAAAAATTCCAAAAATTTTGAAAATTTTCCCCCCCTCCCCCCTTAGCTTTTTTTGAGTAATTTTGCAAAAAAAAAATAAATTGATTTTTTTTATTGCCAATTGATTGAAATACGTTTCTTTTCACTCAAATAATGCTTTAAATACAAAAAAGACCAAAAAAAAAAATTGAAAATTTCCCCCCCCTCCCCCCTTAGCTTTTTTTGAGTAATTTTGCAAAAAAAAATAAATTGATTTTTTTTATTGCCAATTGATTGAAATACGTTTCTTTTCACTCAAATAATGCTTTAAATACAAAAAAGACCAAAAAAAAATTCCAAAAATTTTGAAAATTTTCCCCCCCTCCCCCCTTAGCTTTTTTTGAGTAATTTTGCAAAAAAAAATAAATTGATTTTTTTTAATTCCAATTGATTGAAATACGTTTCTTTTCACTCAAATAATGCTTTAAATACAAAAAAGACCAAAAAAAAATTCTAAAAATTTTGAAAATTTTCCCCCCCTCCCCCCTTAGCTTTTTTTGAGTAATTTTGCAAAAAAAAATAAATTGATTTTTTTTATTGCCAATTGATTAAAATACGTTTCTTTTCACTCAAATAATGCTTTAAATACAAAACAGACCAAAAAAAAAAGTTCCAAAAATTTTGAAAATTTTCCCCCCCTCCCCCCTTAGCTTTTTTTGAGTAATTTTGCAAAAAAAAATAAATTGATTTTTTTTATTGCCAATTGATTGAAATACGTTTCTTTTCACTCAAATAATGCTTTAAATACAAAAAAGACCAAAAAAAAAAAAATTCCAAAAATTTTGAAAATTTGCCCCCCCTCCCCCCTTAGCTTTTTTTGAGTAATTTTGCAAAAAAAAAATAAATTGATTTTTTTATTGCCAATTGATTGAAATACGTTTCTTTTCACTCAAATAATGCTTTAAATACAAAAAAGACCAAAAAAAAAAATTCTTAAAATTTTGAAAATTTTCCCCTACTCCCTCCTTAGATTTTTTTGAGTAATTTTGCAAAAAAAAATAAATTGATTTTTTTTATTGCCAATTGATTGAAATACGTTTCTTTTCACTCAAATAATGCTTTAAATACAAAAAAGACCAAAAAAAAAATTCCAAAAATTTTGAAAATTTTCCCCCCCTCCCCCCTTAGCTTTTTTTGAGTAATTTTGCAAAAAAAAAATAAATTGATTTTTTTTAATTCCAATTGATTGAAATACGTTTCTTTTCACTCAAATAATGCTTTAAATACAAAAAAGACCAAAAAAAAAATTCTAAAAATTTTGAAAATTTTCCCCCCCTCCCCCCTTAGCTTTTTTTGAGTAATTTTGCAAAAAAAAATAAATTGATTTTTTTTATTGCCAATTGATTGAAATACGTTTCTTTTCACTCAAATAATGCTTTAAATACAAAAAAGACCAAAAAAAAAAATTCTAAAAATTTTGAAAATTTTCCCCCCCCTCCCCCCTTAGCTTTTTTTGAGTAATTTTGCAAAAAAAAAAATAAATTGATTTTTTTTAATTCCAATTGATTGAAATACGTTTCTTTTCACTCAAATAATGCTTTAAATACAAAAAAGACCAAAAAAAAATTCTAAAAATTTTGAAAATTTCCCCCCCTCCCCCCTTAGCTTTTTTTGAGTAATTTTGCAAAAAAAATAAATTGATTTTTTTAATGCCAATTGATTGAAATACGTTTCTTTTCACTCAAATAATGCTTTAAATACAAAAAAGACCAAAAAAAAAATTCCAAAAATTTTGAAAATTTTCCCCCCCTCCCCCCTTAGCTTTTTTTTGAGTAATTTTGCAAAAAAAAATAAATTGATTTTTTTTAATTCCAATTGATTGAAATACGTTTCTTTTCACTCAAATAATGCTTTAAATACAAAAAAGACCAAAAAAAAAATTCCAAAAATTTTGAAAATTTTCCCCCCCTCCCCCCTTAGCTTTTTTTGAGTAATTTTGCAAAAAAAAATAAATTGATTTTTTTTAATTCCAATTGATTGAAATACGTTTCTTTTCACTCAAATAATGCTTTAAATACAAAAAAGACCAAAAAAAAAATTCCAAAAATTTTGAAAATTTTCCCCCCCTCCCCCCTTAGCTTTTTTTGAGTAATTTTGCAAAAAAAAATAAATTGATTTTTTTTAATTCCAATTGATTGAAATACGTTTCTTTTCACTCAAATAATGCTTTAAATACAAAAAAGACCAAAAAAAAAATTCTAAAAATTTTGAAAATTTTCCCCCCCTCCCCCCTTAGCTTTTTTTGAGTAATTTTGCAAAAAAAAAAAATAAATTGATTTTTTTTATTGCCAATTGATTGAAATACGTTTCTTTTCACTCAAAAAATGCTTTAAATACAAAAAAGACCAAAAAAAAAAATTCCAAAAATTTTGAAAATTTTCCCCCCCTCCCCCCTTAGCTTTTTTTGAGTAATTTTGCAAAAAAAAATAAATTGATTTTTTTTAATTCCAATTGATTGAAATACGTTTCTTTTCACTCAAATAATGCTTTAAATACAAAAAGACCAAAAAAAATTCCAAAAATTTTGAAAATTTTCCCCCCCTCCCCCCTTAGCTTTTTTTGAGTAATTTTGCAAAAAAAAATAAATTGATTTATTTTAATGCCAATTGATTGAAATACGTTTCTTTTCACTCAAATAATGCTTTAAATACAAAAAAGACCAAAAAAAAATTCTAAAAATTTTGAAAATTTTCCCCTACTCCCCCCTTAGCTTTTTTTGAGTAATTTTGCAAAAAAAAATAAAAAAATATTTTTTAATTCCAATTGATTGAAATACGTTTCTTTTCACTCAAATAATGCTTTAAATACAAAAAAGACCAAAAAAAAAATTCCAAAAATTTTGAAAATTTTCCCCCCCTCCCCCCTTAGCTTTTTTTGAGTAATTTTGCAACAAAAAATAAATTGATTTTTTTTATTGCCAATTGATTGAAATACGTTTCTTTTCACTCAAATAATGCTTTAAATACAAAAAAGACCAAAAAAAAAATTCCAAAAATTTTGAAAATTTTCCCCCCCTCCCCCCTTAGCTTTTTTTGATTAATTTTGCAAAAAAAAAATAAATTGATTTTTTTTATTGCCAATTGATTGAAATACGTTTCTTTTCACTCAAATAATGCTTTAAATACAAAAAAGACCAAAAAAAAATTCCAAAAATTTTGAAAATTTTCCCCCCCCTCCCCCCTTAGCTTTTTTTGAGTAATTTTGCAAAAAAAAATAAATTGATTTTTTTTAATTCCAATTGATTGAAATACGTTTCTTTTCACTCAAATAATGCTTTAAATACAAAAAAGACCAAAAAAAAATTCTAAAAATTTTGAAAATTTTCCCCCCCCTCCCCCCTTAGCTTTTTTTGAGTAATTTTGCAAAAAAAAATAAATTGATTTTTTTTATTTCCAATTGATTGAAATACGTTTCTTTTCACTCAAATAATGCTTTAAATACAAAAAAGACAAAAAAAAAAATTCCAAAAATTTTGAAAATTTTCCCCCCCTACCCCCTTAGCTTTTTTTGAGTAATTTTGCAAAAAAAAATAAATTGATTTTTTTTAATTCCAATTGATTGAAATACGTTTCTTTTCACTCAAATAATGCTTTAAATACAAAAAAGACCAAAAAAAAATTCTAAAAATTTTGAAAATTTTTCCCCCCCCCCCCCCTTAGCTTTTTTTGAGTAATTTTGCAAAAAAAAAATAAATTGATTTTTTTTATTGCCAATTGATTGAAATACGTTTCTTTTCACTCAAATAATGCTTTAAATACAAAAAAGACCAAAAAAAAAATTCCAAAAATTTTGAAAATTTTCCCCCCCTCCCCCCTTAGCTTTTTTTGAGTAATTTTGCAAAAAAAAATAAATTGATTTTTTTTAATTCCAATTGATTGAAATACGTTTCTTTTCACTCAAATAATGCTTTAAATACAAAAAAGACCAAAAAAAAATTCTAAAAATTTTGAAAATTTTCCCCCCCTCCCCCCTTAGCTTTTTTTGAGTAATTTTGCAAAAAAAAAATAAATTGATTTTTTTTATTGCCAATTGATTGAAATACGTTTCTTTTCACTCAAATAATGCTTTAAATACAAAAAAGACCAAAAAAAAAAATTCCAAAAATTTTGAAAATTTCCCCCCCCTCCCCCCTTAGCTTTTTTTGAGTAATTTTGCAAAAAAAAATAAATTGATTTTTTTTATTGCCAATTGATTGAAATACGTTTCTTTTCACTCAAATAATGCTTTAAATACAAAAAAGACCAAAAAAAAATTCCAAAAATTTTGAAAATTTTCCCCCCCTCCCCCCTTAGCTTTTTTTGAGTAATTTTGCAAAAAAAAATAAATTGATTTTTTTTAATTCCAATTGATTGAAATACGTTTCTTTTCACTCAAATAATGCTTTAAATACAAAAAAGACCAAAAAAAAATTCTAAAAATTTTGAAAATTTTCCCCCCCTCCCCCCTTAGCTTTTTTTGAGTAATTTTGCAAAAAAAAATAAATTGATTTTTTTTATTGCCAATTGATTAAAATACGTTTCTTTTCACTCAAATAATGCTTTAAATACAAAACACACCAAAAAAAAAAGTTCCAAAAATTTTGAACATTTTCCCCCCCTCCCCCCTTAGCTTTTTTTGAGTAATTTTGCAAAAAAAAATAAATTGATTTTTTTTATTGCCAATTGATTGAAATACGTTTCTTTTCACTCAAATAATGCTTTAAATACAAAAAAGACCAAAAAAAAAAAAATTCCAAAAATTTTGAAAATTTGCCCCCCCTCCCCCCTTAGCTTTTTTTGAGTAATTTTGCAAAAAAAAATAAATTGATTTTTTTTATTGCCAATTGATTGAAATACGTTTCTTTTCACTCAAATAATGCTTTAAATACAAAAAAGACCAAAAAAAAGAATTCTTACAATTTTGAAAATTTTCCCCTACTCCCTCCTTAGATTTTTTTGAGTAATTTTGCAAAAAAAAAATAAATTGATTTTTTTTATTGCCAATTGATTGAAATACGTTTCTTTTCACTCAAATAATGCTTTAAATACAAAAAAGACCAAAAAAAAAATTCCAAAAATTTTGAAAATTTTCCCCCCCTCCCCCCTTAGCTTTTTTTGAGTAATTTTGCAAAAAAAAATAAATTGATTTTTTTTATTGCCAATTGATTGAAATACGTTTCTTTTCACTCAAATAATGCTTTAAATACAAAAAAGACCAAAAAAAAAATTCTTAAAATTTTGAAAATTTTCCCCTACTCCCTCCTTAGATTTTTTTGAGTAATTTAGCAAAAAAAAATAAATTGATTTTTTTTTATTGCCAATTGATTGAAATACGTTTCTTTTCACTCAAATAATGCTTTAAATACAAAAAAGACCAAAAAAAAAATTCTAAAAATTTTGAAAATTTTCCTCCCCTCCCCCCTTAGCTTTTTTTGAGTAATTTTGCAAAAAAAAATAAATTGATTTTTTTTATTGCCAATTGATTGAAATACGTTTCTTTTCACTCAAATAATGCTTTAAATACAAAAAAGACCAAAAAAAAAAAAAATTCCAAAAATTTTGAAAATTTTCCCCCCCTCCCCCCTTAGCTTTTTTTGAGTAATTTTGCAAAAAAAAATAAATTGATTTTTTTTAATTCCAATTGATTGAAATACGTTTCTTTTCACTCAAATAATGCTTTAAATACAAAAAAGACCAAAACAAAATTCTTAAAATTTTGAAAATTTTCCCCTACTCCCCCCTTAGCTTTTTTTGAGTTATTTTGCAAAAAAAAAATAAATTGATTTTTTTTAATTCCAATTGATTGAAATACGTTTCTTTTCACTCAAATAATGCTTTAAATACAAAAAAGACAAAAAAAAATTCCAAAAATTTTGAAAATTTTCCCCCCCTCCCCCCTTAGCTTTTTTTTGAGTAATTTTGCAAAAAAAAATAAATTGATTTTTTTTATTGCCAATTGATTGAAATACGTTTCTTTTCACTCAAATAATGCTTTAAATACAAAAAAGACCAAAAAAAAATTGTTAAAATTTTGAAAATTTTCCCCTACTCCCTCCTTAGATTTTTTTGAGTAATTTTGCAAAAAAAAATAAATTGATTTTTTTTATTGCCAATTGATTGAAATACGTTTCTTTTCACTCAAATAATGCTTTAAATACAAAAAAGACCAAAAAAAAATTCCAAACATTTTGAAAATTTTCCCCCCCTCCCCCCTTAGCTTTTTTTGAGTAATTTTGCAAAAAAAAATAAATTGATTTTTTTTATTGCCAATTGATTGAAATACGTTTCTTTTCACTCAAATAATGCTTTAAATACAAAAAAGACCAAAAAAAAAATTCTTAAAATTTTGAAAATTTTCCCCTACTCCCTCCTTAGATTTTTTTGAGTAATTTTGCAAAAAAAAAAATAAATTGATTTTTTTTTATTGCCAATTGATTGAAATACGTTTCTTTTCACTCAAATAATGCTTTAAATACAAAAAAGACCAAAAAAAAAAATTCTAAAAATTTTGAAAATTTTCCCCCCCTCCCCCCTTAGCTTTTTTTGAGTAATTTTGCAAAAAAAAATAAATTGATTTTTTTTATTGCCAATTGATTGAAATACGTTTCTTTTCATTCAAATAATGCTTTAAATACAAAAAAGACCAAAAAAAAAATTCTTAAAATTTTGAAAATTTTCCCCTACTCCCTCCTTAGATTTTTTTGAGTAATTTTGCAAAAAAAAATAAATTGATTTTTTTATTGCCAATTGATTGAAATACGTTTCTTTTCACTCAAATAATGCTTTAAATACAAAAAAGACCAAAAAAAAAATTCTAAAAATTTTGAAAATTTTCCCCCCCTCCCCCCTTAGCTTTTTTTGAGTAATTTTGCAAAAAAAAATAAATTGATTTTTTTTATTGCCAATTGATTGAAATACGTTTCTTTTCACTCAAATAATGCTTTAAATACAAAAAAGACCAAAAAAAAAAATTCCAAAAATTTTGAAAATTTTCCCCCCCTCCCCCCTTAGCTTTTTTTGAGTAATTTTGCAAAAAAAAATAAATTGATTTTTTTTAATTCCAATTGATTGAAATACGTTTCTTTTCACTCAAATAATGCTTTAAATACAAAAAAAACCAAAAAAAAATTCTCAAAATTTTGAAAATTTTCCCCTACTCCCCCCTTAGCTTTTTTTGAGTAATTTTGCAAAAAAAAATAAATAAATATTTTTTAATTCCAATTGATTGAAATACGTTTCTTTTCACTCAAATAATGCTTTAAATACAAAAAAGACCAAAAAAAAAAAATTCTAAAAATTTTGAAAATTTTCCCCCCCTCCCCCCTTAGCTTTTTTTGAGTAATTTTGCAAAAAAAAATAAATTGATTTTTTTATTGCCAATTGATTGAAATACGTTTCTTTTCACTCAAATAATGCTTTAAATACAAAAAAGACCAACAAAAAAATTCTAAAAATTTTGAAAATTTTCCCCCCCTCCCCCCTTAGCTTTTTTTGAGTAATTTTGCAAAAAAAAATAAATTGATTTTTTTAATGCCAATTGATTGAAATACGTTTCTTTTCACTCAAATAATGCTTTAAATACAAAAAAGACCAAAAAAAAAAAATCTTAAAATTTTGAAAATTTTCCCCTACTCCCTCCTTAGATTTTTTTGAGTAATTTTGCAAAAAAAAATAAATTGATTTTTTTTATTGCCAATTGATTGAAATACGTTTCTTTTCACTCAAATAATGCTTTAAATACAAAAAAGACCAAAAAAAAAAATTCCAAAAATTTTGAAAATTTTCCCCCCCTCCCCCCTTAGCTTTTTTTGAGTAATTTTGCAAAAAAAAATAAATTGATTTTTTTTAATTCCAATTGATTGAAATACGTTTCTTTTCACTCAAATAATGCTTTAAATACAAAAAAGACCAAAAAAAAAATTCTTAAAATTTTGAAAATTTTCCCCTACTCCCCCCTTAGCTTTTTTTGAGTTATTTTGCAAAAAAAAAAAAAAGATTTTTTTTAATTCCAATTGATTGAAATACGTTTCTTTTCACTCAAATAATGCTTTAAATACAAAAAAGACCAAAAAAAAAATTCCAAAAATTTTGAAAATTTTCCCCTACTCCCCCCTTAGCTTTTTTTGAGTTATTTTGCAAAAAAAAAATAAATTGATTTTTTTTAATTCCAATTGATTGAAATACGTTTCTTTTCACTCAAATAATGCTTTAAATACAAAAAAGACCAAAAAAAAAATTCCAAAAATTTTGAAAATTTTCCCCCCCTCCCCCCTTAGCTTTTTTTGAGTAATTTTGCAAAAAAAAATAAATTGATTTTTTTTATTGCCAATTGATTGAAATACGTTTCTTTTCACTCAAATAATGCTTTAAATACAAAAAAGACCAAAAAAAAAATTCTTAACATTTTGAAAATTTTCCCCTACTCCCTCCTTAGATTTTTTTGAGTAATTTTGCAAAAAAAAATAAATTGATTTTTTTTATTGCCAATTGATTGAAATACGTTTCTTTTCACTCAAATAATGCTTTAAATACAAAAAAGACCAAAAAAAAATTCCAAAAATTTTGAAAATTTTCCCCCCCTCCCCCCTTAGCGTTTTTTGAGTAATTTTGCAAAAAAAAAATAAATTGATTTTTTTTATTGCCAATTGATTGAAATACGTTTCTTTTCACTCAAATAATGCTTTAAATACAAAAAAGACCAAAAAAAAAAAATTCCAAAAATTTTGAAAATTTTCCCCCCCTCCCCCCTTAGCTTTTTTTGAGTAATTTTGCAAAAAAAAATAAATTGATTTTTTTTAATTCCAATTGATTGAAATACGTTTCTTTTCACTCAAATAATGCTTTAAATACAAAAAAGACCAAAAAAAAATTCTAAAAATTTTGAAAATTTTCCCCTACTCCCCCCTTAGCTTTTTTTGAGTAATTTTGCAAAAAAAAATAAATAAATATTTTTTAATTCCAATTGATTGAAATACGTTTCTTTTCACTCAAATAATGCTTTAAATACAAAAAAGACAAAAAAAAAAAATTCCAAAAATTTTGAAAATTTTCCCCCCCTCCCCCCTTAGCTTTTTTTGAGTAATTTTGCAAAAAAAAATAAATTGATTTTTTTTAATTCCAATTGATTGAAATACGTTTCTTTTCACTCAAATAATGCTTTAAATACAAAAAAGACCAAAAAAAAATTCTAAAAATTTTGAAAATTTTCCCCTACTCCCCCCTTAGCTTTTTTTGAGTAATTTTGCAAAAAAAAATAAATAAATATTTTTTAATTCCAATTGATTGAAATACGTTTCTTTTCACTCAAATAATGCTTTAAATACAAAAAAGACCAAAAAAAAAAATTCCAAAAATTTTGAAAATTTTCCCCCCCTCCCCCCTTAGCTTTTTTTGAGTAATTTTGCAAAAAAAATAAATTGATTTTTTTATTGCCAATTGATTGAAATACGTTTCTTTTCACTCAAATAATGCTTTAAATACAAAAAAGACCAAAAAAAAAATTCTAAAAATTTTGAAAATTTTCCCCCCCTCCCCCCTTAGCTTTTTTTGAGTAATTTTGCAAAAAAAAATAAATTGATTTTTTTAATGCCAATTGATTGAAATACGTTTCTTTTCACTCAAATAATGCTTTAAATACAAAAAAGACCAAAAAAAAAATTCTTAAAATTTTGAAAATTTTCCCCTACTCCCTCCTTAGATTTTTTTGAGTAATTTTGCAAAAAAAAATAAATTGATTTTTTTTATTGCCAATTGATTGAAATACGCTTCTTTTCACTCAAATAATGCTTTAAATACAAAAAAGACCAAAAAAAAAAAAAATTCCAAAAATTTTGAAAATTTTCCCCCCCACCCCCTTAGCTTTTTTTGAGTAATTTTGCAAAAAAAAATAAATTGATTTTTTTTAATTCCAATTGATTGAAATACGTTTCTTTTCACTCAAATAATGCTTTAAATACAAAAAAGACCAAAAAAAAAAATTCTTAAAATTTTGAAAATTTTCCCCTACTCCCCCCTTAGCTTTTTTTGAGTTATTTTGCAAAAAAAAAAAATAAATTGATTTTTATTAATTCCAATTGATTGAAATACGTTTCTTTTCACTCAAATAATGCTTTAAATACAAAAAAGACCAAAAAAAAAATTCCAAAAATTTTGAAAATTTCCCCCCCCTCCCCCCTTAGCTTTTTTTGAGTAATTTTGCAAAAAAAAAATAAATTGATTTTTTTTATTGCCAATTGATTGAAATACGTTTCTTTTCACTCAAATAATGCTTTAAATACAAAAAAGACCAAAAAAAAAATTCTAAAAATTTTGAAAATTTCCCCCCCCTCCCCCCTTAGCTTTTTTTGAGTAATTTTGCAAAAAAAAATAAATTGATTTTTTTTATTGCCAATTGATTGAAATACGTTTCTTTTCACTCAAATAATGCTTTAAATACAAAAAAGACCAAAAAAAAAAAATTCCAAAAATTTTGAAAATTTTCCCCTACTCCCCCCTTAGCTTTTTTTGAGTAATTTTGCAAAAAAAAAATAAATTGATTTTTTTTATTGCCAATTGATTGAAATACGTTTCTTTTCACTCAAATAATGCTTTAAATACAAAAAAGACCAAAAAAAAATTCTAAAAATTTTGAAAATTTTCCCCCCCTCCCCCCTTAGCTTTTTTTGAGTAATTTTGCAAAAAAAAATAAATTGATTTTTTTTAATTCCAATTGATTGAAATACGTTTCTTTTCACTCAAATAATGCTTTAAATACAAAAAAGACCAAAAAAAAAATTCTTAAAATTTTGAAAATTTTCCCCTACTCCCTCCTTAGATTTTTTTGAGTAATTTTGCAAAAAAAAATAAATTGATTTTTTTTATTGCCAATTGATTGAAATACGTTTCTTTTCACTCAAATAATGCTTTAAATACAAAAAAGACCAAAAAAAAAAATTCCAAAAATTTTGAAAATTTTCCCCCCCCTCCCCCTTAGCTTTTTTTGAGTAATTTTGCAAAAAAAAATAAATTGATTTTTTTTATTGCCAATTGATTGAAATACGTTTCTTTTCACTCAAATAATGCTTTAAATACAAAAAAGACCAAAAAAAAAAATCTTAAAATTTTGAAAATTTTCCCCTACTCCCTCCTTAGATTTTTTTGAGTAATTTTGCAAAAAAAAATAAATTGATTTTTTTTATTGCCAATTGATTGAAATACGTTTCTTTTCACTCAAATAATGCTTTAAATACAAAAAAGACAAAAAAAAATTCCAAAAATTTTGAAAATTTTCCCCCCCTCCCCCCTTAGCTTTTTTTGAGTAATTTTGCAAAAAAAATAATTGTTTTTTTTTAATTCCAATTGATTGAAATACGTTTCTTTTCACTCAAATAATGCTTTAAAATACAAAAAATACCAAAAAAAAAATTCTAAAAATTTTGAAAATTTTCCCCCCCTCCCCCCTTAGCTTTTTTTGAGTAATTTTGCAAAAAAAAATAAATTGATTTTTTTTATTGCCAATTGATTGAAATACGTTTCTTTTCACTCAAATAATGCTTTAAATACAAAAAAGACCAAAAAAAAAATTCCAAACATTTTGAAAATTTTCCCCCCCTCCCCCCTTAGCTTTTTTTGAGTAATTTTGCAAAAAAATATAAATTGATTTTTTTTATTGCCAATTGATTGAAATACGTTTCTTTTCACTCAAATAATGCTTTAAATACAAAAAAGACCAAAAAAAAAATTCTAAAAATTTTGAAAATTTTCCCCCCCTCCCCCCTTAGCTTTTTTTGAGTAATTTTGCAAAAAAAAATAAATTGATTTTTTTTAATTCCAATTGATTGAAATACGTTTCTTTTCACTCAAATAATGCTTTAAATACAAAAAAGACCAAAAAAAACATTCTAAAAATTTTGAAAATTTTCCCCCCCTCCCCCCTTAGCTTTTTTTGAGTAATTTTGCAAAAAAAAATAAATTTATTTTTTTTATTGCCAATTGATTGAAATACGTTTCTTTTCACTCAAATAATGCTTTAAATACAAAAAAGACCAAAAAAAAAAATTCCAAAAATTTTGAAAATTTTCCCCCCCCTCCCCCCTTAGCTTTTTTTGAGTAATTTTGCAAAAAAAAATAAATTGATTTTTTTTAATTCCAATTGATTGAAATACGTTTCTTTTCACTCAAATAATGCTTTAAATACAAAAAAGACCAAAAAAAAAATTCTAAAAATTTTGAAAATTTTCCCCCCCTCCCCCCTTAGCTTTTTTTGAGTAATTTTGCAAAAAAAAATAAATTGATTTTTTTTATTGCCAATTGATTGAAATACGTTTCTTTTCACTCAAATAATGCTTTAAATACAAAAAAGACCAAAAAAAAAAATTCCAAAAATTTTGAAAATTTTCCCCCCCTCCCCCCTTAGCTGTTTTTGAGTAATTTTGCAAAAAAAAATAAATTGATTTTTTTTATTGCCAATTGATTGAAATACGTTTCTTTTCACTCAAATAATGCTTTAAATACAAAAAAGACAAAAAAAAAATTCTAAAAATTTTGAAAATTTTCCCCCCCTCCCCCCTTAGCTTTTTTTGAGTAATTTTGCAAAAAAAAAATAAATTGATTTTTTTTATTGCCAATTGATTGAAATACGTTTCTTTTCACTCAAATAATGCTTTAAATACAAAAAAGACCAAAAAAAAAATTCCAAAAATTTTGAAAATTTTCCCCCCCTCCCCCCTTAGCTTTTTTTGAGTAATTTTGCAAAAAAAATAAATTGATTTTTTTTATTGCCAATTGATTGAAATACGTTTCTTTTCACTCAAATAATGCTTTAAATACAAAAAAGACCAAAAAAAAAAATCTTAAAATTTTGAAAATTTTCCCCTACTCCCTCCTTAGATTTTTTTGAATAATTTTGCAAAAAAAAATTAATTGATTTTTTTATTGCCAATTGATTGAAATACGTTTCTTTTCACTCAAATAATGCTTTAAATACAAAAAAGACCAAAAAAAAAAATTCCAAAAATTTTGAAAATTTTCCCCCCCTCCCCCCTTAGCTTTTTTTGAGTAATTTTGCAAAAAAAAATAAATTGATTTTTTTTAATTCCAATTGATTGAAATACGTTTCTTTTCACTCAAATAATGCTTTAAATACAAAAAAGACCAAAAAAAAAAAATCCAAAAATTTTGAAAATTTTCCCCCCCGCCCCCCTTAGCTTTTTTTGAGTAATTTTGCAAAAAAAAATAAATTGATTTTTTTTAATTCCAATTGATTGAAATACGTTTCTTTTCACTCAAATAATGCTTTAAATACAAAAAAGACCAAAAAAAAAATTCTATAAATTTTGAAAATTTTCCCCCCCTCCCCCCTTAGCTTTTTTTGAGTAATTTTGCAAAAAAAAATAAATTGATTTTTTTTATTGCCAATTGATTGAAATACGTTTCTTTTCACTCAAATAATGCTTTATATACAAAAAAGACCAAAAAAAAAAAATTCCAAAAATTTTGAAAATTTTCCCCCCCTCCCCCCTTAGCTTTTTTTGAGTAATTTTGCAAAAAAAATAAATTGATTTTTTTTAATTCCAATTGATTGAAATACGTTTCTTTTCACTCAAATAATGCTTTAAATACAAAAAAGACCAAAAAAAAAATTCTTAAAATTTTGAAAATTTTCCCCTACTCCCTCCTTAGCTTTTTTTGAGTAATTTTGCAAAAAAAAATAAATTGATTTTTTTTATTGCCAATTGATTGAAATACGTTTCTTTTCACTCAAATAATGCTTTAAACACAAAAAAGACCAAAAAAAAAAAATCCAAAAATTTTGAAAATTTTCCCCCCCCTCCCCCCTTAGCTTTTTTTGAGTAATTTTGCAAAAAAAAATAAATTGATTTTTTTTAATTCCAATTGATTGAAATACGTTTCTTTTCACTCAAATAATGCTTTAAATACAAAAAAGACCAAAAAAAAAATTCCAAAAATTTTGAAAATTTTCCCCCCCTCCCCCCTTAGGTTTTTTTGAGTAATTTTGCAAAAAAAAATAAATTGATTTTTTTTAATTCCAATTGATTGAAATACGTTTCTTTTCACTCAAATAATGCTTTAAATACAAAAAAGACCAAAAAAAAAAATTCCAAAAATTTTGAAAATTTTCCCACCCCTCCCCCCTTAGCTTTTTTTGAGTAATTTTGCAAAAAAAAAATAAATTTATTTTTTTTATTGCCAATTGATTGAAATACGTTTCTTTTCACTCAAATAATGCTTTAAATACAAAAAAGACCAAAAAAAAAAATTCCAAAAATTTTGAAAATTTTCCCCCCCTCCCCCCTTAGCTTTTTTTGAGTAATTTTGCAAAAAAAACTAAATTGATTTTTTTTAATTCCAATTGATTGAAATACGTTTCTTTTCACTCAAATAATGCTTTAAATACAAAAAAGACCAAAAAAAAATTCTAAAAATTTTGAAAATTTTCCCCCCCTCCCCCCTTAGCTTTTTTTGAGTAATTTTGCAAAAAAAAAATAAATTGATTTTTTTTATTGCCAATTGATTGAAATACGTTTCTTTTCACTCAAATAATGCTTTAAATACAAAAAAGACCAAAAAAAAAAAATTCCAAAAATTTTGAAAATTTTCCCCCCCTCCCCCCTTAGCTTTTTTTGAGTAATTTTGCAAAAAAAAATAAATTGATTTTTTTTAATTCCAATTGATTGAAATACGTTTCTTTTCACTCAAATAATGCTTTAAATACAAAAAAGACCAAAAAAAAAAAATTCCAAAAATTTTGAAAATTTTCCCCCCCTCCCCCCTTAGCTTTTTTTGAGTAATTTTGCAAAAAAAAATAAATTGATTTTTTTTATTGCCAATTGATTGAAATACGTTTCTTTTCACTCAAATAATGCTTTAAATACAAAAAAGACAAAAAAAAAATTCTTAAAATTTTGAAAATTTTCCCCTACTCCCTCCTTAGATTTTTTTGAGTAATTTTGCAAAAAAAATAAATTGATTTTTTTTATTGCCAATTGATTGAAATACGTTTCTTTTCACTCAAATAATGCTTTAAATACAAAAAAGACCAAAAAAAAATTCTAAAAATTTTGAAAATTTTCCCCCCCTCCCCCCTTACCTTTTTTTGAGTAATTTTGCAAAAAAAAATAAATTGATTTTTTTTATTGCCAATTGATTGAAATACGTTTCTTTTCACTCAAATAATGCTTTAAATACAAAAAAGACCAAAAAAAAAAAAATTCCAAAAATTTTGAAAATTTCCCCCCCCCTCCCCCCTTAGCTTTTTTTGAGTAATTTTGCAAAAAAAAATAAATTGATTTTTTTTATTGCCAATTGATTGAAATACGTTTCTTTTCACTCAAATAATGCTTTAAATACAAAAAAGACCAAAAAAAAAATTCCAAAAATTTTGAAAATTTTCCCCCCCCTCCCTCCTTAGATTTTTTTGAGTAATTTTGCAAAAAAAAATAAATTGATTTTTTTTATTGCCAATTGATTGAAATACGTTTCTTTTCACTCAAATAATGCTTTAAATACAAAAAAGACCAAAAAAAAATTCTAAAAATTTTGAAAATTTTCCCCCCCTCCCCCCTTAGCTTTTTTTGAGTAATTTTGCAAAAAAAAATAAATTGATTTTTTTTATTGCCAATTGATTGAAATACGTTTCTTTTCACTCAAATAATGCTTTAAATACAAAAAAGACAAAAAAAAAAATTCCAAAAATTTTGAAAATTTTCCCCCCCTCACCCCTTAGCTTTTTTTGAGTAATTTTGCAAAAAAAAATAAATTGATTTTTTTTATTGCCAATTGATTGAAATACGTTTCTTTTCACTCAAATAATGCTTTAAATACAAAAAAGACCAAAAAAAAAATTCTAAAAATTTTGAAAATTTTCCCCCCCTCCCCCCTTAGCTTTTTTTGAGTAATTTTGCAAAAAAAATAAATTGATTTTTTTTATTGCCAATTGATTGAAATACGTTTCTTTTCACTCAAATAATGCTTTAAATACAAAAAAGACCAAAAAAAAAATTCCGAAAAATTTGAAAATTTTCCCCCCCTCCCCCCTTAGCTTTTTTTGAGTAATTTTGCAAAAAAAAATAAATTGATTTTTTTTATTGCCAATTGATTGAAATACGTTTCTTTTCACTCAAATAATGCTTTAAATACAAAAAAGACCAAAAAAAAAATTCCAAAAATTTTGAAAATTTTCCCCTACTCCCTCCTTAGATTTTTTTGAGTAATTTTGCAAAAAAAAAATAAATTGATTTTTTTTATTGCCAATTGATTGAAATACTTTTCTTTTCACTCAAATAATGCTTTAAATACAAAAAAGACCAAAAAAAAATTCCAAAAATTTTGAAAATTTTCCCCCCCTCCCCCCTTAGCTTTTTTTGAGTAATTTTGCAAAAAAAAATAAATTGATTTTTTTTAATTCCAATTGATTGAAATACGTTTCTTTTCACTCAAATAATGCTTTAAATACAAAAAAGACCAAAAAAAAATTCTAAAAATTTTGAAAATTTTCCCCTACTCCCTCCTTAGATTTTTTTGAGTAATTTTGCAAAAAAAAATAAATTGATTTTTTTTATTGCCAATTGATTGAAATACGTTTCTTTTCACTTGAATAATGCTTTAAATACAAAAAAGACCAAAAAAAAAAATTCCAAAAATTTTGAAAATTTTCCCCCCCTCCCCCCTTAGCTTTTTTTGAGTAATTTTGCAAAAAAAAATAAATTGATTTTTTTTATTGCCAATTGATTGAAATACGTTTCTTTTCACTCAAATAATGCTTTAAATACAAAAAAGACCAAAAAAAAAAATTCCAAAAATTTTGAAAATTTTCCCCCCCTCCCCCTTAGCTTTTTTTGAGTAATTTTGCAAAAAAAAATAAATTGATTTTTTTTAATTCCAATTGATTGAAATACGTTTCTTTTCACTCAAGTAATGCTTTAAATACAAAAAAGACCAAAAAAAAATTCTTAAAATTTTGAAAATTTTCCCCTACTCCCTCCTTAGATTTTTTTGAGTAATTTTGCAAAAAAAAATAAATTGATTTTTTTTATTGCCAATTGATTGAAATACGTTTCTTTTCACTCAAATAATGCTTTAAATACAAAAAAGACCAAAAAAAAAATTCTAAAAATTTTGAAAATTTTCCCCCCCTCCCCCCTTAGCTTTTTTTGAGTAATTTTGCAAAAAAAAATAAATTGATTTTTTTTAATTCCAATTGATTGAAATACGTTTCTTTTCACTCAAATAATGCTTTAAATACAAAAAAGACCAAAAAAAAATTCTTAAAATTTTGAAAATTTTCCCCTACTCCCTCCTTAGATTTTTTTGAGTAATTTTGCAAAAAAAATAAATTGATTTTTTTTATTGCCAATTGATTGAAATACGTTTCTTTTCACTCAAATAATGCTTTAAAAACAAAAAAGACCAAAAAAAAAAATTCCAAAAATTTTGAAAATTTTCCCCCCATCCCCCCTTAGCTTTTTTTGAGTAATTTTGCAAAAAAAAAATAAATTGATTTTTTTTAATTCCAATTGATTGAAATACGTTTCTTTTCACTCAAATAATGCTTTAAATACAAAAAAGACCAAAAAAAAAAAATTCCAAAAATTTGAAAATTTTCCCCCCCTCCCCCCTTAGCTTTTTTTGAGTAATTTTGCAAAAAAAAATAAATTGATTTTTTTTTATTGCCAATTGATTGAAATACGTTTCTTTTCACTCAAATAATGCTTTAAATACAAAAAAGACCAAAAAAAAAAAAATCCAAAAATTTTGAAAATTTTCCCCCCCTCCCCCCCTTAGCTTTTTTTGAGTAATTTAGCAAAAAAAAATAAATTGATTTTTTTTAATTCCAATTGATTGAAATACGTTTCTTTTCACTCAAATAATGCTTTAAATACAAAAAAGACCAAAAAAAAAATTCCAAAAATTTTGAAAATTTTCCCCCCCTCCCCCCTTAGCTTTTTTTGAGTAATTTTGCAAAAAAAAATAAATTGATTTTTTTTATTGCCAATTGATTGAAATACGTTTCTTTTCACTCAAATAATGCTTTAAATACAAAAAAGACCAAAAAAAAAATTCCAAAAATTTTGAAAATTTTCCCCCCCTCCCCCCTTAGCTTTTTTTGAGTAATTTTGCAAAAAAAAATAAATTGATTTTTTTTATTGCCAATTGATTGAAATACGTTTCTTTTCACTCAAATAATGCTTTAAATACAAAAAAGACCAAAAAAAAAAATTCCAAAAATTTTGAAAATTTTGCCCCCCTCCCCCCTTAGCTTTTTTTGAGTAATTTTGCAAAAAAAAATAAATTGATTTTTTTTATTGCCAATTGATTGAAATACGTTTCTTTTCACTCAAATAATGCTTTAAATACAAAAAAGACCAAAAAAAAAATTCCAAAAATTTTGAAAATTTTCCCCTACTCCCTCCTTAGATTTTTTTGAGTAATTTTGCAAAAAAAAATAAATTGATTTTTTTTATTGCCAATTGATTGAAATACGTTTCTTTTCACTCAAATAATGCTTTAAATACAAAAAAGACCAAAAAAAAAATTCCTAAAATTTTGAAAATTTTCCCCCCCTCCCCCCTTAGCTTTTTTTGAGTAATTTTGCAAAAAAAATAAATTGATTTTTTTTAATTCCAATTGATTGAAATACGTTTCTTTTCACTCAAATAATGCTTTAAATACAAAAAAGACCAAAAAAAAAAATTCCAAAAATTTGAAAATTTTCCCCCCCTCCCCCCTTAGCTTTTTTTGAGTAATTTTGCAAAAAAAAATAAATTGATTTTTTTTAATTCCAATTGATTGAAATACGTTTCTTTTCACTCAAATAATGCTTTAAATACAAAAAAGACCAAAAAAAAATTCTAAAAATTTTGAAAATTTTCCCCCCCTCCCCCCTTAGCTTTTTTTGAGTAATTTTGCAAAAAAAAATAAATAAATATTTTTTAATTCCAATTGATTGAAATACGTTTCTTTTCACTCAAATAATGCTTTAAATACAAAAAAGACAAATTTTGAAAATTTTCCCCCCCTCCCCCCTTAGCTTTTTTTGAGTAATTTTGCAAAAAAAAATAAATTGATTTTTTTTATTGCCAATTGATTGAAATACGTTTCTTTTCACTCAAATAATGCTTTAAATACAAAAAAGACCAAAAAAAAAATTCCAAAAATTTTGAAAATTTTCCCCCCCTCCCCCCCTTAGCTTTTTTTGAGTAATTTTGCAAAAAAAAAATAAATTGATTTTTTTTATTGCCAATTGATTGAAATACGTTTCTTTTCACTCAAATAATGCTTTAAATACAAAAAAGACCAAAAAAAAAAAATTCCAAAAATTTTGAAAATTTTCCCCCCCCTCCCCCCTTAGCTTTTTTTGAGTAATTTTGCAAAAAAAAATAAATTGATTTTTTTTATTGCCAATTGATTGAAATACGTTTCTTTTCACTCAAATAATGCTTTAAATACAAAAAAGACCAAAAAAAAAAAATTCCAAAAATTTTGAAAATTTTCCCCCCCTCCCCCCTTAGCTTTTTTTGAGTAATTTTGCAAACAAAAATAAATTGATTTTTTTTAATTCCAATTGATTGAAATACGTTTCTTTTCACTCAAATAATGCTTTAAATACAAAAAAGACCAAAAAAAAATTCTAAAAATTTTGAAAATTTTCCCCCCCTCCCCCCTTAGCTTTTTTTGAGTAATTTTGCAAAAAAAAATAAATAAATATTTTGTAATTCCAATTGATTGAAATACGTTTCTTTTCACTCAAATAATGCTTTAAATACAAAAAAGACCAAAAAAAAATTCTAAAAATTTTGAAAATTTTCCCCTACTCCCCCCTTAGATTTTTTTGAGTAATTTTGCAAAAAAAAAAAAATTGATTTTTTTTATTGCCAATTGATTGAAATACGTTTCTTTTCACTCAAATAATGCTTTAAATACAAAAAAGACCAAAAAAAAATTCCAAAAATTTTGAAAATTTTCCCCCCCTCCCCCCTTAGCTTTTTTTGAGTAATTTTGCAAAAAAAAATAAATTGATTTTTTTTATTGCCAATTGATTGAAATACGTTTCTTTTCACTCAAATAATGCTTTAAATACAAAAAAGACCAAAAAAAAAATTCCAAAAATTTTGAAAATTTTCCCCCCCTCCCCCCTTAGCTTTTTTTGAGTAATTTTGCAAAAAAAAAATAAATTGATTTTTTTTATTGCCAATTGATTGAAATACGTTTCTTTTCACTCAAATAATGCTTTAAATACAAAAAAGACCAAAAAAAAATTCCAAAAATTTTGAAAATTTTCCCCCCCTCCCCCCTTAGCTTTTTTTGAGTAATTTTGCAAAAAAAAATAAATTGATTTTTTTTATTGCCAATTGATTGAAATACGTTTCTTTTCACTCAAATAATGCTTTAAATACAAAAAAGACCAAAAAAAAAATTCCAAAAATTTTGAAAATTTTCCCCCCCTCCCCCCTTAGCTTTTTTTGAGTAATTTTGCAAAAAAAAATAAATTGATTTTTTTTAATTCCAATTGATTGAAATACGTTTCTTTTCACTCAAATAATGCTTTAAATACAAAAAAGACCAAAAAAAAAAATTCCAAAAATTTTGAAAATTTTCCCCCCCTCCCCCCCTTAGCTTTTTTTGAGTAATTTTGCAAAAAAAAATAAATTGATTTTTTTTATTGCCAATTGATTGAAATACGTTTCTTTTCACTCAAATAATGCTTTAAATACAAAAAAGACCAAAAAAAATTCTAAAAATTTTGAGAATTTTCCCCTACTCCCCCCTTAGCTTTTTTTGAGTAATTTTGCAAAAAAAAATAAATAAATATTTTTTAATTCCAATTGATTGAAATACGTTTCTTTTCACTCAAATAATGCTTTAAATACAAAAAAGACCAAAAAAAAAATTCTAAAAATTTTGAAAATTTTCCCCTCCTCCCCCCTTAGCTTTTTTTGAGTAATTTTGCAAAAAAAAATAAATTGATTTTTTTTATTGCCAATTGATTGAAATACGTTTCTTTTCACTCAAATAATGCTTTAAATACAAAAAAGACCAAAAAAAAAATTCCAAAAATTTTGAAAATTTTCCCCCCCTCCCCCCTTAGCTTTTTTTGAGTAATTTTGCAAAAAAAAATAAATTGATTTTTTTATTGCCAATTGATTGAAATACGTTTCTTTTCACTCAAATAATGCTTTAAATACAAAAAAGACCAAAAAAAAAATTCCAAAAATTTTGAAAATTTTCCCCCCCTCCCCCCTTAGCTTTTTTTGAGTAATTTTGCAAAAAAAAATAAATTGATTTTTTTTAATTCCAATTGATTGAAATACGTTTCTTTTCACTCAAATAATGCTTTTAAATACAAAAAAGACCAAAAAAAAATTCCAAAATTTTGAAAATTTTTCCCCCCTCCCCCTTAGCTTTTTTTGAGTAATTTTGCAAAAAAAAATAAATTGATTTTTTTTTAATTCCAATTGATTGAAATACGTTTCTTTTCACTCAAATAATGCTTTAAATACAAAAAAGACCAAAAAAAATTCTAAAAATTTTGAAAATTTTCCCCCCCTCCCCCCTTAGCTTTTTTTGAGTAATTTTGCAAAAAAGAATAAATAAATATTTTTTAATTCCAATTGATTGAAATACGTTTCTTTTCACTCAAATAATGCTTTAAATACAAAAAAGACCAAAAAAAAAATTCCAAAAATTTTGAAAATTTTCCCCCCCTCCCCCCTTAGCTTTTTTTGAGTAATTTTGCAAAAAAAAATAAATTGATTTTTTTTAATTCCAATTGATTGAAATACGTTTCTTTTCACTCAAATAATGCTTTAAATACAAAAAAGACCAAAAAAAAATTCTTAAAATTTTGAAAATTTTCCCCTACTCCCTCCTTAGATTTTTTTGAGTAATTTTGCAAAAAAAAATAAATTGATTTTTTTTATTGCCAATTGATTGAAATACGTTTCTTTTCACTCAAATAATGCTTTAAATACAAAAAAGACCAAAAAAAAAAAAATCCAAAAATTTTGAAAATTTTCCCCCCCCTCCCCCCTTAGCTTTTTTTGAGTAATTTTGCAAAAAAAAAATAAATTGATTTTTTTTAATTCCAATTGATTGAAATACGTTTCTTTTCACTCAAATAATGCTTTAAATACAAAAAAGACAAAAAAAAAAAATTCCAAAAATTTTGAAAATTTTCCCCTACTCCCTCCTTAGATTTTTTTGAGTAATTTTGCAAAAAAAAATAAATTGATTTTTTTTATTGCCAATTGATTGAAATACGTTTCTTTTCACTCAAATAATGCTTTAAATACAAAAAAGACCAAAAAAAATTCTAAAAATTTTGAAAATTTTCCCCCCCTCCCCCCTTAGCTTTTTTTGAGTAATTTTGCAAAAAAAAAATAAATAAATATTTTTTAATTCCAATTGATTGAAATACGTTTCTTTTCACTCAAATAATGCTTTAAATACAAAAAAGACCAAAAAAAAAATTCTAAAAAAATTTTGAAAATTTTCCCCCCCTCCCCCCTTAGCTTTTTTTGAGTAATTTTGCAAAAAAAAATAAATTGATTTTTTTTATTGCCAATTGATTGAAATACGTTTCTTTTCACTCAAATAATGCTTTAAATACAAAAAAGACCAAAAAAAAAATTTCCAAAAATTTTGAAAATTTTCCCCCCCTCCCCCCTTAGCTTTTTTTGAGTAATTTTGCAAAAAAAAATAAATTGATTTTTTTTATTGCCAATTGATTGAAATACGTTTCTTTTCACTCAAATAATGCTTTAAATACAAAAAAGACCAAAAAAAAAAATTCCAAAAATTTTGAAAATTTTCCCCCCCTCCCCCATTAGCTTTTTTTGAGTAATTTTGCAAAAAAAAATAAATTGATTTTTTTATTGCCAATTAATTGAAATACGTTTCTTTTCACTCAAACAATGCTTTAAATACAAAAAAGACCAAAAAAAAATTCTTAAAATTTTGAAAATTTTCCCCCACTCCCCCCTTAGCTTTTTTTGAGTTATTTTGCAAAAAAAAAATAAATTGATTTTTTTTAATTCCAATTGATTGAAATACGTTTCTTTTCACTCAAATAATGCTTTAAATACAAAAAAGACCAAAAAAAAAATTCCAAAAATTTTGAAAATTTTCCCCCCCCTCCCCCCTTAGCTTTTTTTGAGTAATTTTGCAAAAAAAAATAAATTGATTTTTTTTATTGCCAATTGATTGAAATACGTTTCTTTTCACTCAAATAATGCTTTAAATACAAAAAAGACCAAAAAAAAAATTCTTAAAATTTTGAAAATTTTCCCCTACTCCCTCCTTAGATTTTTTTGAGTAATTTTGCAAAAAAAAATAAATTGATTTTTTTTATTGCCAATTGATTGAAATACGTTTCTTTTCACTCAAATAATGCTTTAAATACAAAAAAGACCAAAAAAAAAAAATCCAAAAATTTTGAAAATTTTCCCCCCTCCCCCCTTAGCTTTTTTTGAGTAATTTTGCAAAAAAAAATAAATTGATTTTTTTTATTGCCAATTGATTGAAATACGTTTCTTTTCACTCAAATAATGCTTTAAATACAAAAAAGACCAAAAAAAAAATTCCAAAAATTTTGAAAATTTTCCCCCCCTCCCCCCTTAGCTTTTTTTGAGTAATTTTGCAAAAAAAAATCAATTTATTTTTTTTATTGCCAATTGATTGAAATACGTTTCTTTTCACTCAAATAATGCTTTAAATACAAAAAAGACCAAAAAAAAAAATTCCAAAAATTTTGAAAATTTTCCCCCCCTCCCCCCTTAGCTTTTTTTGAGTAATTTTGCAAAAAAAAATAAATTGATTTTTTTTATTGCCAATTGATTGAAATACGTTTCTTTTCACTCAAATAATGCTTTAAATACAAAAAAGACCAAAAAAAAAATTCCAAAAATTTTGAAAATTTTCCCCCCCTCCCCCCTTAGCTTTTTTTGAGTAATTTTGCAAAAAAAAATAAATTGATTTTTTTTAATTCCAATTGATTGAAATACGTTTCTTTTCACTCAAATAATGCTTTAAATACAAAAAAGACCAAAAAAAAAATTCCAAAAATTTTGAAAATTTTCCCCCCCTCCCCCCTTAGCTTTTTTTGAGTAATTTTGCAAAAAAAAATAAATAAATATTTTTTAATTCCAATTGATTGAAATACGTTTCTTTTCACTCAAATAATGCTTTAAATACAAAAAAGACCAAAAAAAATTCTAAAAATTTTGAAAATTTTCCCCTACTCCCTCCTTAGATTTTTTTGAGTAATTTTGCAAAAAAAAATAAATTGATTTTTTTTATTGCCAATTGATTGAAATACGTTTCTTTTCACTCAAATAATGCTTTAAATACAAAAAAGACCAAAAAAAAAATTCCAAAAATTTTGAAAATTTTCCCCCCCCTCCCCCCTTAGCTTTTTTTGAGTAATTTTGCAAAAAAAAATAAATTGATTTTTTTTATTGCCAATTGATTGAAATACGTTTCTTTTCACTCAAATAATGCTTTAAATACAAAAAAGACCAAAAAAAAAAAAATTCCAAAAATTTTGAAAATTTTCCCCCCCTCCCCCCTTAGCTTTTTTTGAGTAATTTTGCAAAAAAAAATAAATTGATTTTTTTTATTGCCAATTGATTGAAATACGTTTCTTTTCACTCAAATAATGCTTTAAATACAAAAAAGACCAAAAAAAAAAAATTCCAAAAATTTTGAAAATTTTCCCCCCCTCCCCCCTTAGCTTTTTTTAAGTAATTTTGCAAAAAAAAAATAAATGATTTTTTTTATTGCCAATTGATTGAAATACGTTTCTTTTCACTCAAATAATGCTTTAAATACAAAAAAGACCAAAAAAAAAATTCCAAAAATTTTGAAAATTTTCCCCCCCTCCCCCCTTAGCTTTTTTTGAGTAATTTTGCAAAAAAAAATAAATTGATTTTTTTTAATACCAATTGATTGCAATACGTTTCTTTTCACTCAAATAATGTTTTAAATACAAAAAAGACCAAAAAAAAAAATTCCAAAAATTTTGAAAATTTTCCCCCCCTCCCCCCTTAGCTTTTTTTGAGTAATTTTGCAAAAAAAAATAAATTGATTTTTTTTATTGCCAATTGATTGAAATACGTTTCTTTTCACTCAAATAATGCTTTAAATACAAAAAAGACCAAAAAAAAAATTCTTAAAATTTTGAAAATTTTCCCCCCCTCCCCCCTTAGCTTTTTTTGAGTAATTTTGCAAAAAAAAATAAATTGATTTTTTTTATTGCCAATTGATTGAAATACGTTTCTTTTCACTCAAATAATGCTTTAAATACAAAAAAGACCAAAAAAAAAAATCCAAAAATTTTGAAAATTTTCCCCCCCTCCCCCCTTAGCTTTTTTTGAGTAATTTTGCAAAAAAAAATAAATTGATTTTTTTTAATTCCAATTGATTGAAATACGTTTCTTTTCACTCAAATAATGCTTTAAATACAAAAAAGACCAAAAAAAAATTCTAAAAATTTTGAAAATTTTCCCCTACTCCCCCCTTAGCTTTTTTTGAGTAATTTTGCAAAAAAACATAAATAAATATTTTTTAATTCCAATTGATTGAAATACGTTTCTTTTCACTCAAATAATGCTTTAAATACAAAAAAGACCAAAAAAAAAAAATTCCAAAAATTTTGAAAATTTTCCCCCCCTCCCCCCTTAGCTTTTTTTGAGTAATTTTGCAAAAAAAAAATAAATTGATTTTTTTTAATTCCAATTGATTGAAATACGTTTCTTTTCACTCAAATAATGCTTTAAATACAAAAAAGACCAAAAAAAAAAATTCTAAAAATTTTGAAAATTTTCCCCCCCTCCCCCCTTAGCTTTTTTTGAGTAATTTTGCAAAAAAAAAATAAATTGATTTTTTTTATTGCCAATTGATTGAAATACGTTTCTTTTCACTCAAATAATGCTTTAAATACAAAAAAGACCAAAAAAAAAATTCCAAAAATTTTGAAAATTTTCCCCCCCTCCCCCCTTAGCTTTTTTTGAGTAATTTTGCAAAAAAAAATAAATTGATTTTTTTTAATTCCAATTGATTGAAATACGTTTCTTTTCACTCAAATAATGCTTTAAATACAAAAAAGACCAAAAAAAAAAATTCCAAAAATTTTGAAAATTTTCCCCCCCCTCCCCCCTTAGCTTTTTTTGAGTAATTTTGCAAAAAAAAATAAATTGATTTTTTTTATTGCCAATTGATTGAAATACGTTTCTTTTCACTCAAATAATGCTTTAAATACAAAAAAGACCAAAAAAAAAAATTCCAAAAATTTTGAAAATTTTCCTCCCCTCCCCCCTTAGCTTTTTTTGAGTAATTTTGCAAAAAAAAATAAATTGATTTTTTTTAATTCCAATTGATTGAAATACGTTTCTTTTCACTCAAATAATGCTTTAAATACAAAAAAGACCAAAAAAAAATTCCAAAAATTTTGAAAATTTTCCCCTACTCCCCCCTTAGCTTTTTTTGAGTAATTTTGCAAAAAAAAAAAAATAAATATTTTTTAATTCCAATTGATTGAAATACGTTTCTTTTCACTCAAATAATGCTTTAAATACAAAAAAGACCAAAAAAAAAATTCCAAAAATTTTGAAAATTTTCCCCCCCTCCCCCCTTAGCTTTTTTTGAGTAATTTTGCAAAAAAAAATAAATTGATTTTTTTTAATTCCAATTGATTGAAATACGTTTCTTTTCACTCAAATAATGCTTTAAATACAAAAAAGACCAAAAAAAAATTCCAAAAATTTTGAAAATTTTCCCCCCCTCCCCACTTAGCTTTTTTTGAGTAATTTTGCAAAAAAAAATAAATTGATTTTTTTTATTGCCAATTGATTGAAATACGTTTCTTTTCACTCAAATAATGCTTTAAATACAAAAAAGACCAAAAAAAAATTCCAAAAATTTTGAAAATTTTCCCCCCCTCCCCCCTTAGCTTTTTTTGAGTAATTTTGCAAAAAAAAATAAATTGATTTTTTTTATTGCCAATTGATTGAAATACGTTTCTTTTCACTCAAATAATGCTTTAAATACAAAAAGACCAAAAAAAAAATTTAAAAACTTTGAAAATTTTCCCCCCCCCTCCCCCCTTAGATTTTTTTGAGTAATTTTGCAAAAAAAAATAAATTGATTTTTTTTATTGCCAATTGATTGAAATACGTTTCTTTTCACTCAAATAATGCTTTAAATACAAAAAAGACCAAAAAAAAATTCCAAAAATTTTGAAAATTTTCCCCCCCTCCCCCCTTAGCTTTTTTTGAGTAATTTTGCAAAAAAAAATAAATTGATTTTTTTTAATTCCAATTGATTGAAATACGTTTCTTTTCACTCAAATAATGCTTTAAATACAAAAAAGACCAAAAAAAAAATTCTAAAAATTTTGAAAATTTTCCCCCTTTCCCCCCTTAGCTTTTTTTGAGTAATTTTGCAAAAAAAAATAAATTGATTTTTTTTATTGCCAATTGATTGAAATACGTTTCTTTTCACTCAAATAATGCTTTAAATACAAAAAAGACCAAAAAAAAAATTCCAAAAATTTTGAAAATTTTCCCCCCCTCCCCCCTTAGCTTTTTTTGAGTAATTTTGCAAAAAAAAAATAAATTGATTTTTTTTATTGCCAATTGATTGAAATACGTTTCTTTTCACTCAAATAATGCTTTAAATACAAAAAAGACCAAAAAAAAAAATTCCAAAAATTTTGAAAATTTTCCCCTACTCCCTCCTTAGATTTTTTTGAGTAATTTTGCAAAAAAAAATAAATTGATTTTTTTTATTGCCAATTGATTGAAATACGTTTCTTTTCACTCAAATAATGCTTTAAATACAAAAAAGACCAAAAAAAAAAAATTCCAAAAATTTTGAAAATTTTCCCCCCCTCCCCCCTTAGCTTTTTTTGAGTAATTTTGCAAAAAAAAATAAATTGATTTTTTTTTTAATTCCAATTGATTGAAATACGTTTCTTTTCACTCAAATAATGCTTTAAATACAAAAAAGACCAAAAAAAAAATTCTAAAAATTTTGAAAATTTTCCCCCCCTCCCCCCTTAGATTTTTTGAGTAATTTTGCAAAAAAAAATAAATTGATTTTTTTTATTGCCAATTGATTGAAATACGTTTCTTTTCACTCAAATAATGCTTTAAATACAAAAAAGACCAAAAAAAAAATTCTTAAGATTTTGAAAATTTTCCCCTACTCCCTCCTTAGATTTTTTTGAGTAATTTTGAAAAAAAAAATAAATTGATTTTTTTTATTGCCAATTGATTGAAATACGTTTCTTTTCACTCAAATAATGCTTTAAATACAAAAAAGACCAAAAAAAAAATTCTAAAAATTTTGAAAATTTTCCCCCCCCGCCCCCCTTAGCTTTTTTTGAGTAATTTTGCAAAAAAAAATAAATTGATTTTTTTTATTGCCAATTGATTGAAATACGTTTCTTTTCACTCAAATAATGCTTTAAATACAAAAAAGACCAAAAAAAAAAAAATTCCAAAAATTTTGAAATTTATCCCCCCCTCCCCCCCTTAGCTTTTTTTGAGTAATTTTGCAAAAAAAAATAAATTGATTTTTTTTAATTCCAATTGATTGAAATACGTTTCTTTTCACTCAAATAATGCTTTAAATACAAAAAAGACCAAAAAAAAATTCTAAAAATTTTTAAAATTTTCCCCCCCTCCCCCCTTAGCTTTTTTTGAGTAATTTTGCAAAAAAAAAATAAATTGATTTTTTTTATTGCCAATTGATTGAAATACGTTTCTTTTCACTCAAATAATGCTTTAAATACAAAAAAGACCAAAAAAAAAAATTCCAAAAATTTTGAAAATTTTCCCCCCCTCCCCCCTTAGCTTTTTTTGAGTAATTTTGCAAAAAAAAATAAATTGATTTTTTTTATTGCCAATTGATTCAAATACGTTTCTTTTCACTCAAATAATGCTTTAAATACAAAAAAGACCAAAAAAAAAATTCCAAAAATTTTGAAAATTTTCCCCTACTCCCTCCTTAGATTTTTTTGAGTAATTTTGCAAAAAAAATAAATTGATTTTTTTTATTGCCAATTGATTGAAATACGTTTCTTTTCACTCAAATAATGCTTTAAATACAAAAAAGACAAAAAAAAAAAATTCCAAAAATTTTGAAAATTTTCCCCCCCTCCCCCCTTCGCTTTTTTTGAGTAATTTTGCAAAAAAAAATAAATTGATTTTTTTTTAATTCCAATTGATTGAAATACGTTTCTTTTCACTCAAATAATGCTTTAAATACAAAAAAGACCAAAAAAAAATTCCAAAAATTTTGAAAATTTTCCCCCCCTCCCCCCTTAGCTTTTTTTGAGTAATTTTGCAAAAAAAAATAAATTGATTTTTTTTAATGCCAATTGATTGAAATACGTTTCTTTTCACTCAAATAATGCTTTAAATACAAAAAAGACCAAAAAAAAAATTCTAAAAATTTTGAAAATTTTCCCCCCCCCTCCCCCCTTAGCTTTTTTTGAGTAATTTTGCAAAAAAAAATAAATTGATTTTTTTTAATTCCAATTGATTGAAATACGTTTCTTTTCACTCAAATAATGCTTTAAATACAAAAAAGACCAAAAAAAAATTCCAAAAATTTTGAAAATTTCCCCCCCCCTCCCCCCTTAGCTTTTTTTGAGTAATTTTGCAAAAAAAAATAAATTGATTTTTTTTAATTCCCATTGATTGAAATACGTTTCTTTTCACTCAAATAATGCTTTAAATACAAAAAAGACCAAAAAAAAAAAATTCCAAAAATTTTGAAAATTTTCCCCCCCTCCCCCCCCTTAGCTTTTTTTGAGTAATTTTGCAAAAAAAAATAAATTGATTTTTTTTATTGCCAATTGATTGAAATACGTTTCTTTTCACTCAAATAATGCTTTAAATACAAAAAAGACCAAAAAAAAAATTCTAAAAATTTTGAAAATTTTCCCCTACTCCCTCCTTAGATTTTTTTGAGTAATTTTGCAAAAAAAAAATAAATTGATTTTTTTTAATTCCAATTGATTGAAATACGTTTCTTTTCACTCAAATAATGCTTTAAATACAAAAAAGACCAAAAAAAAATTCCAAAAATTTTGAAAATTTTCCCCCCCCTCCCCCCTTAGCTTTTTTTGAGTAATTTTGCAAAAAAAAAAATAAATTGATTTTTTTTATTGCCAATTGATTGAAATACGTTTCTTTTCACTCAAATAATGCTTTAAATACAAAAAAGACCAAAAAAAAAATTCTAAAAATTTTGAAAATTTTCCCCCCCCTCCCCCCTTAGCTTTTTTTGAGTAATTTTGCAAAAAAAAATAAATTGATTTTTTTATTGCCAATTGATTGAAATACGTTTCTTTTCACTCAAATAATGCTTTAAATACAAAAAAGACCAAAAAAAAAAATTCTAAAAATTTTGAAAATTTTCCCCTACTCCCTCCTTAGATTTTTTTTGAGTAATTTTGCAAAAAAAAATAAATTGATTTTTTTTAATTCCAATTGATTGAAATACGTTTCTTTTCACTCAAATAATGCTTTAAATACAAAAAAGACCAAAAAAAAAATTCCAAAAATTTTGAAAATTTTCCCCCCCTCCCCCCTTAGCTTTTTTTGAGTAATTTTGCAAAAAAAAATAAATTGATTTTTTTTAATTCCAATTGATTGAAATACGTTTCTTTTCACTCAAATAATGCTTTAAATACAAAAAAGACCAAAAAAAAATTCCAAAAATTTTGAAAATTTTCCCCCCCTCCCCCCCTTAGCTTTTTTTGAGTAATTTTGCAAAAAAAAATAAATCGATTTTTTTTAATTCCAATTGATTGAAATACGTTTCTTTTCACTCAAATAATGCTTTAAATACAAAAAAGACCAAAATAAAAATTCTAAAAATTTTGAAAATTTTCCCCCCCCTCCCCCCTTAGCTTTTTTTGAGTAATTTTGCAAAAAAAAATAAATTGATTTTTTTTATTGCCAATTGATTGAAATACGTTTCTTTTCACTCAAATAATGCTTTAAATACAAAAAAGACCAAAAAAAAATTCCAAAAATTTTGAAAATTTTCCCCCCCTCCCCCCTTAGCTTTTTTTGAGTAATTTTGCAAAAAAAAATAAATTGATTTTTTTTAATTCCAATTGATTGAAATACGTTTCTTTTCACTCAAATAATGCTTTAAATACAAAAAAGACCAAAAAAAAAAATTCTAAAAATTTTGAAAATTTTCCCCCTTTCCCCCCTTAGCTTTTTTTGAGTAATTTTGCAAAAAAAAATAAATTGATTTTTTTTATTGCCAATTGATTGAAATACGTTTCTTTTCACTCAAATAATGCTTTAAATACAAAAAAGACCAAAAAAAAATTTCCAAAAATTTTGAAAATTTTCCCCCCCTCCCCCCTTAGCTTTTTTTGAGTAATTTTGCAAAAAAAAAATAAATTGATTTTTTTTATTGCCAATTGATTGAAATACGTTTCTTTTCACTCAAATAATGCTTTAAATACAAAAAAGACCAAAAAAAAAAAATTCCAAAAATTTTGAAAATTTTCCCCTACTCCCTCCTTAGATTTTTTTGAGTAATTTTGCAAAAAAAAAATAAATTGATTTTTTTTATTGCCAATTGATTGAAATACGTTTCTTTTCACTCAAATAATGCTTTAAATACAAAAAAGACCAAAAAAAAAAAATTCCAAAAATTTTGAAAATTTTCCCCCCCTCCCCCCTTAGCTTTTTTTGAGTAATTTTGCAAAAAAAAATAAATTGATTTTTTTTTTAATTCCAATTGATTGAAATACGTTTCTTTTCACTCAAATAATGCTTTAAATACAAAAAAGACCAAAAAAAAAATTCTAAAAATTTTGAAAATTTTCCCCCCCCTCCCCCCTTAGATTTTTTGAGTAATTTTGCAAAAAAAAATAAATTGATTTTTTTTATTGCCAATTGATTGAAATACGTTTCTTTTCACTCAAATAATGCTTTAAATACAAAAAAGACCAAAAAAAAAATTCTTAAAATTTTGAAAATTTTCCCCTACTCCCTCCTTAGATTTTTTTGAGTAATTTTGAAAAAAAAAATAAATTGATTTTTTTTATTGCCAATTGATTGAAATACGTTTCTTTTCACTCAAATAATGCTTTAAATACAAAAAAGACCAAAAAAAAAATTCTAAAAATTTTGAAAATTTTCCCCCCCCGCCCCCCTTAGCTTTTTTTGAGTAATTTTGCAAAAAAAAATAAATTGATTTTTTTTATTGCCAATTGATTGAAATACGTTTCTTTTCACTCAAATAATGCTTTAAATACAAAAAAGACCAAAAAAAAAAAAATTCCAAAAATTTTGAAATTTATCCCCCCCTCCCCCCTTAGCTTTTTTTGAGTAATTTTGCAAAAAAAAATAAATTGATTTTTTTTAATTCCAATTGATTGAAATACGTTTCTTTTCACTCAAATAATGCTTTAAATACAAAAAAAGACCAAAAAAAAAATTCTAAAAATTTTGAAAATTTTCCCCCCCCTCCCCCCTTAGCTTTTTTTGAGTAATTTTGCAAAAAAAAAAATAAATTGATTTTTTTTATTGCCAATTGATTGAAATACGTTTCTTTTCACTCAAATAATGCTTTAAATACAAAAAAGACCAAAAAAAAAAAATTCCAAAAATTTTGAAAATTTTCCCCCCCCTCCCCCCTTAGCTTTTTTTGAGTAATTTTGCAAAAAAAAATAAATTGATTTTTTTTATTGCCAATTGATTCAAATACGTTTCTTTTCACTCAAATAATGCTTTAAATACAAAAAAGACCAAAAAAAAATTCCAAAAATTTTGAAAATTTTCCCCTACTCCCTCCTTAGATTTTTTTGAGTAATTTTGCAAAAAAAATAAATTGATTTTTTTTATTGCCAATTGATTGAAATACGTTTCTTTTCACTCAAATAATGCTTTAAATACAAAAAAGACAAAAAAAAAAATTCCAAAAATTTTGAAAATTTTCCCCCCCTCCCCCCTTAGCTTTTTTTGAGTAATTTTGCAAAAAAAAAATAAATTGATTTTTTTTTAATTCCAATTGATTGAAATACGTTTCTTTTCACTCAAATAATGCTTTAAATACAAAAAAGACCAAAAAAAAATTCCAAAAATTTTGAAAATTTTCCCCCCCTCCCCCCTTAGCTTTTTTTGAGTAATTTTGCAAAAAAAAATAAATTGATTTTTTTTAATGCCAATTGATTGAAATACGTTTCTTTTCACTCAAATAATGCTTTAAATACAAAAAAGACCAAAAAAAAATTCTAAAAATTTTGAAAATTTTCCCCCCCCTCCCCCCTTAGCTTTTTTTGAGTAATTTTGCAAAAAAAAATAAATTGATTTTTTTTAATTCCAATTGATTGAAATACGTTTCTTTTCACTCAAATAATGCTTTAAATACAAAAAAGACCAAAAAAAAATTCCAAAAATTTTGAAAATTTCCCCCCCCCTCCCCCCTTAGCTTTTTTTGAGTAATTTTGCAAAAAAAAATAAATTGATTTTTTTTAATTCCCATTGATTGAAATACGTTTCTTTTCACTCAAATAATGCTTTAAATACAAAAAAGACCAAAAAAAAAAAAATTCCAAAAATTTTGAAAATTTTCCCCCCCCTCCCCCCTTAGCTTTTTTTGAGTAATTTTGCAAAAAAAAATAAATTGATTTTTTTTATTGCCAATTGATTGAAATACGTTTCTTTTCACTCAAATAATGCTTTAAATACAAAAAAGACCAAAAAAAAAAATTCTAAAAATTTTGAAAATTTTCCCCTACTCCCTCCTTAGATTTTTTTGAGTAATTTTGCAAAAAAAAAATAAATTGATTTTTTTTAATTCCAATTGATTGAAATACGTTTCTTTTCACTCAAATAATGCTTTAAATACAAAAAAGACCAAAAAAAAATTCCAAAAATTTTGAAAATTTTCCCCCCCCTCCCCCCTTAGCTTTTTTTGAGTAATTTTGCAAAAAAAAAAATAAATTGATTTTTTTTATTGCCAATTGATTGAAATACGTTTCTTTTCACTCAAATAATGCTTTAAATACAAAAAAGACCAAAAAAAAAATTCTAAAAATTTTGAAAATTTTCCCCCCCTCCCCCCTTAGCTTTTTTTGAGTAATTTTGCAAAAAAAAATAAATTGATTTTTTTATTGCCAATTGATTGAAATACGTTTCTTTTCACTCAAATAATGCTTTAAATACAAAAAAGACCAAAAAAAAAAATTCTAAAAATTTTGAAAATTTTCCCCTACTCCCTCCTTAGATTTTTTTGAGTAATTTTGCAAAAAAAAATAAATTGATTTTTTTTAATTCCAATTGATTGAAATACGTTTCTTTTCACTCAAATAATGCTTTAAATACAAAAAAGACCAAAAAAAAAATTCCAAAAATTTTGAAAATTTTCCCCCCCTCCCCCCTTAGCTTTTTTTGAGTAATTTTGCAAAAAAAAATAAATTGATTTTTTTTTAATTCCAATTGATTGAAATACGTTTCTTTTCACTCAAATAATGCTTTAAATACAAAAAAGACCAAAAAAAAATTCCAAAAATTTTGAAAATTTTCCCCCCCTCCCCCCTTAGCTTTTTTTGAGTAATTTTGCAAAAAAAAATAAATCGATTTTTTTTAATTCCAATTGATTGAAATACGTTTCTTTTCACTCAAATAATGCTTTAAATACAAAAAAGACCAAAATAAAAATTCTAAAAATTTTGAAAATTTTCCCCCCCTCCCCCCTTAGCTTTTTTTGAGTAATTTTGCAAAAAAAAATAAATTGATTTTTTTTATTGCCAATTGATTGAAATACGTTTCTTTTCACTCAAATAATGCTTTAAATACAAAAAAGATCAAAAAAAAAAAATTCCAAAAATTTTGAAAATTTTCCCCCCTCCCCCCTTAGCTTTTTTTGAGTAAATTTGCAAAAAAAAATTGATTTTTTTTAATTCCAATTGATTGAAATACGTTTCTTTTCACTCAAATAATGCTTTAAATACAAAAAAGACCAAAAAAAAAAAATTTCAAAAATTTTGAAAATTTTCCCCCCCTCCCCCCCTTAGCTTTTTTTGAGTAATTTTGCAAAAAAAAAATAAATTGATTTTTTTTATTGCCAATTGATTGAAATACGTTTCTTTTCACTCAAATAATGCTTTAAATACAAAAAAGACCAAAAAAAAATTCTTAAAATTTTGAAAATTTTCCCCTACTCCCTCCTTAGCTTTTTTTGAGTAATTTTGCAAAAAAAAATAAATTGATTTTTTTTATTGCCAATTGATTGAAATACGTTTCTTTTCACTCAAATAATGCTTTAAATACAAAAAAGACCAAAAAAAAAATTCCAAAAATTTTGAAAATTTTCCCCCCCTCCCACCTTAGCTTTTTTTGAGTAATTTTGCAAAAAAAAATAAATTGATTTTTTTTAATTCCAATTGATTGAAATACGTTTCTTTTCACTCAAATAATGCTTTAAATACAAAAAAGACCAAAAAAAAATTCTAAAAATTTTGAAAATTTTCCCCCCCCTCCCCCCTTAGCTTTTTTTGAGTAATTTTGCAAAAAAAAATAAATTGATTTTTTTTATTGCCAATTGATTGAAATACGTTTCTTTTCACTCAAATAATGCTTTAAATACAAAAAAGACCAAAAAAAAAATTCCAAAAATTTTGAAAATTTTCCCCCCCCTCCCCCCTTAGCTTTTTTTGAGTAATTTTGCAAAAAAAAAATAAATTGATTTTTTTTAATTCCAATTGATTGAAATACGTTTCTTTTCACTCAAATAATGCTTTAAATACAAAAAAGACCAAAAAAAAAAAAATTCCAAAAATTTTGAAAATTTTCCCCCCCTCCCCCCTTAGCTTTTTTTGAGTAATTTTGCAAAAAAAAAATAAATTGATTTTTTTTATTGCCAATTGATTGAAATACGTTTCTTTTCACTCAAATAATGCTTTAAATACAAAAAAGACAAAAAAAAAATTCTTAAAATTTTGAAAATTTTCCCCTACTCCCTCCTTAGCTTTTTTTGAGTAATTTTGCAAAAAAAAATAAATTGATTTTTTTTATTGCCAATTGATTGAAATACGTTTCTTTTCACTCAAATAATGCTTTAAATACAAAAAAGACCAAAAAAAAAAATTCCAAAAATTTTGAAAATTTTCCCCCCCTCCCCCCCTTAGCTTTTTTTGAGTAATTTTGCAAAAAAAAATAAATTGATTTTTTTTAATTCCAATTGATTGAAATACGTTTCTTTTCACTCAAATAATGCTTTAAATACAAAAAAGACCAAAAAAAAATTCCAAAAATTTTGAAAATTTCCCCCCCCTCCCCCCTTAGCTTTTTTTGAGTAATTTTGCAAAAAAAAATAAATTGATTTTTTTTAATTCCAATTGATTGAAATACGTTTCTTTTCACTCAAATAATGCTTTAAATACAAAAAAGACCAAAAAAAAAATTCTAAAAATTTTGAAAATTTTCCCCCCCCTCCCCCCTTAGCTTTTTTTGAGTAATTTTGCAAAAAAAAATAAATTGATTTTTTTTAATTCCAATTGATTGAAATATGTTTCTTTTCACTCAAATAATGCTTTAAATACAAAAAAGACCAAAAAAAAAATTCTAAAAATTTTGAAAATTTTCCCCCCCCTCCCCCCTTAGCTTTTTTTGAGTAATTTTGCAAAAAAAAAATAAATTGATTTTTTTATTGCCAATTGATTGAAATACGTTTCTTTTCACTCAAATAATGCTTTAAATACAAAAAAGACCAAAAAAAAAAATTCCAAAAATTTTGAAAATTTTCCCCCCCTCCCCCCTTAGCTTTTTTTGAGTAATTTTGCAAAAAAAAATAAATTGATTTTTTTTAATTCCAATTGATTGAAATACGTTTCTTTTCACTCAAATAATGCTTTAAATACAAAAAAGACCAAAAAAAAAAAATTCCAAAAATTTTGAAAATTTTCCCCCCCCTCCCCCCTTAGCTTTTTTTGAGTAATAAATTGATTTTTTTTTAATTCCAATTGATTGAAATACGTTTCTTTTCACTCAAATAATGCTTTAAATACAAAAAAGACCAAAAAAAAATTCTAAAAATTTTGAAAATTTTCCCCCCCTCCCCCCTTAGCTTTTTTTGAGTAATTTTGCAAAAAAAAATAAATTGATTTTTTTTATTGCCAATTGATTGAAATACGTTTCTTTTCACTCAAATAATGCTTTAAATACAAAAAAGACCAAAAAAAAAATTCTAAAAATTTTGAAAATTTCCCCCCCCCTCCCCCCTTAGCTTTTTTTGAGTAATTTTGCAAAAAAAAATAAATTGATTTTTTTTATTGCCAATTGATTGAAATACGTTTCTTTTCACTCAAATAATGCTTTAAATACAAAAAAGACCAAAAAAAAAAAAATCCAAAAATTTTGAAAATTTTCCCCCCCCTCCCCCCTTAGCTTTTTTTGATTAATTTTGCAAAAAAAAATAAATTGATTTTTTTTATTGCCAATTGATTGAAATACGTTTCTTTTCACTCAAATAATGCTTTAAATACAAAAAAGACCAAAAAAAAAATTCCAAAAATTTTGAAAATTTTCCCCTACTCCCTGCTTAGATTTTTTTGAGTAATTTTGCAAAAAAAAATAAATTGATTTTTTTTATTGCCAATTGATTGAAATACGTTTCTTTTCACTCAAATAATGCTTTAAATACAAAAAAGACCAAAAAAAAAATTCTAAAAATTTTGAAAATTTTCCCCCCCTCCCCCCTTAGCTTTTTTTGAGTAATTTTGCAAAAAAAAATAAATTGATTTTTTTTATTGCCAATTGATTGAAATACGTTTCTTTTCACTCAAATAATGCTTTAAATACAAAAAAGACCAAAAAAAAAAATTCCAAAAATTTTGAAAATTTTCCCCCCCTCCCCCCTTAGCTTTTTTTGAGTAATTTTGCAAAAAAAAATAAATTGATTTTTTTTATTGCCAATTGATTGAAATACGTTTCTTTTCACTCAAATAATGCTTTAAATACAAAAAAGACCAAAAAAAAAATTCTAAAAATTTTGAAAATTTTCCCCCCCTCCCCCCTTAGCTTTTTTTGAGTAATTTTGCAAAAAAAAATAAACTGATTTTTTTTATTGCCAATTGATTGAAATACGTTTCTTTTCACTCAAATAATGCTTTAAATACAAAAAAGACCAAAAAAAAATTCTTAAAATTTTGAAAATTTTCCCCTACTCCCTCCTTAGATTTTTTTGAGTAATTTTGCAAAAAAAAATAAATTGATTTTTTTTAATTCCAATTGATTGAAATACGTTTCTTTTCACTCAAATAATGCTTTAAATACAAAAAAGACCAAAAAAAAAATTCCAAAAATTTTGAAAATTTTCCCCCCCTCCCCCCTTAGCTTTTTTTGAGTAATTTTGCAAAAAAAAAATAAATTGATTTTTTTTATTGCCAATTGATTGAAATACGTTTCTTTTCACTCAAATAATGCTTTAAATACAAAAAAGACCAAAAAAAAAAAATTCCAAAAATTTTGAAAATTTTCCCCCCTCCCCCCCTTAGCTTTTTTTGAGTAATTTTGCAAAAAAAAATAAATTGATTTTTTTTAATTCCAATTGATTGAAATACGTTTCTTTTCACTCAAATAATGCTTTAAATACAAAAAAGACCAAAAAAAAAATTCCAAAAATTTTGAAAATTTTCCCCCCCCTCCCCCCCCTTAGCTTTTTTTGAGTAATTTTGCAAAAAAAAATAAATTGATTTTTTTTAATTCCAATTGATTGAAATACGTTTCTTTTCACTCAAATAATGCTTTAAATACAAAAAAGACCAAAAAAAATTCCAAAAATTTTGAAAATTTTCCCCCCCCTACCCCCCTTAGCTTTTTTTGAGTAATTTTGCAAAAAAAAAATAAATTGATTTTTTTTAATTCCAATTGATTGAAATACGTTTCTTTTCACTCAAATAATGCTTTAAATACAAAAAAGACCAAAAAAAAAAATTCTAAAAATTTTGAAAATTTTCCCCCCCCTCCCCCCTTAGCTTTTTTTGAGTAATTTTGCAAAAAAAAAATAAATTGATTTTTTTTATTGCCAATTGATTGAAATACGTTTCTTTTCACTCAAATAATGCTTTAAATACAAAAAAGACCAAAAAAAAAATTCCAAAAATTTTGAAAATTTTCCCCCCCCTCCCCCCTTAGCTTTTTTTGAGTAATTTTGCAAAAAAAAATAAATTGATTTTTTTTTAATTCCAATTGATTGAAATACGTTTCTTTTCACTCAAATAATGCTTTAAATACAAAAAAGACCAAAAAAAAAATTCCAAAAATTTTGAAAATTTCCCCCCCTTCCTCCCCTTAGCTTTTTTTGAGTAATTTTGCAAAAAAAATAAATTGATTTTTTTTATTGCCAATTGATTGAAATACGTTTCTTTTCACTCAAATAATGCTTTAAATACAAAAAAGACCAAAAAAAAAAATTCTTAAAAATTTTGAAAATTTTCCCCCTACTCCCCTCCTTAGCTTTTTTTGAGTAATTTTGCAAAAAAAAATAAATTGATTTTTTTTATTGCCAATTGATTGAAATACGTTTCTTTTCACTCAAATAATGCTTTAAATACAAAAAAGACCAAAAAAAAAATTCCAAAAATTTTGAAAATTTTCCCCATACTCCCCTCCTTAGATTTTTTTGAGTAATTTTGCAAACAAAAATAAATTGATTTTTTTTATTGCCAATTGATTGAAATACGTTTCTTTTCACTCAAATAATGCTTTAAATACAAAAAAGACCAAAAAAAAAAATTCTAAAAATTTTGAAAATTTTCCCCCCCCTCCCCCCTTAGCTTTTTTTGAGTAATTTTGCAAAAAAAAAATAAATTGATTTTTTTATTGCCAATTGATTGAAATACGTTTCTTTTCACTCAAATAATGCTTTAAATACAAAAAAGACCAAAGAAAAAAATTCCAAAAATTTTGAAAATTTTCCCCCCCTCCCCCCTTAGCTTTTTTTGAGTAATTTTGCAAAAAAAAATAAATTGATTTTTTTATTGCCAATTGATTGAAATACGTTTCTTTTCACTCAAATAATGCTTTAAATACAAAAAAAACCAAAAAAAAAATTCTAAAAATTTTTAAAATTTTCCCCCCCCTCCCCCCTTAGCTTTTTTTGAGTAATTTTGCAAAAAAAAATAAATTGATTTTTTTTATTGCCAATTGATTGAAATACGTTTCTTTTCACTCAAATAATGCTTTAAATACAAAAAAGACCAAAAAAAAAAATTCCAAAAATTTTGAAAATTTTCCCCCCCTCCCCCCCTTAGCTTTTTTTGAGTAATTTTGCAAAAAAAAATAAATTGATTTTTTTTAATTCCAATTGATTGAAATACGTTTCTTTTCACTCATATAATGCTTTAAATATAAAAAAGACCAAAAAAAAATTCCAAAAATTTTGAAAATTTTCCCCCCCTCCCCCCTTAGCTTTTTTTGAGTTATTTTGCAAAAAAAAAATAAATTGATTTTTTTAATTCCAATTGATTGAAATACGTTTCTTTTCACTCAAATAATGCTTTAAATACAAAAAAGACCAAAAAAAAAATTCTAAAAATTTTGAAAATTTTCCCCCCCCTCCCCCCTTAGCTTTTTTTGAGTAATTTTGCAAAAAAAAATAAATTGATTTTTTTTATTGCCAATTGATTGAAATACGTTTCTTTTCACTCAAATAATGCTTTAAATACAAAAAAGACCAAAAAAAAAAAATTCCAAAAATTTTGAAAATTTTCCCCCCCTCCCCCCTTAGCTTTTTTTGAGTAATTTTTGCAAAAAAAAATAAATTGATTTTTTTTATTGCCAATTGATTGAAATACGTTTCTTTTCACTCAAATAATGCTTTAAATACAAAAAAGACCAAAAAAAAAAAATTCCAAAAATTTTGAAAATTTTTCCCCCCTCCCCTCCCCCCTTAGCTTTTTTTTGAGTAATTTTGCAAAAAAAAATAAATTGATTTTTTTTATTGCCAATTGATTGAAATACGTTTCTTTTCACTCAAATAATGCTTTAAATACAAAAAAGACCAAAAAAAAATTCTTAAAATTTTGAAAATTTTCCCCCTACTCCCTCCTTAGCTTTTTTTGAGTAATTTTGCAAAAAAAAATAAATTGATTTTTTTTATTGCCAATTGATTGAAATACGTTTCTTTTCACTCAAATAATGCTTTAAATACAAAAAAGACCAAAAAAAAAATTCCAAAAATTTTGAAAATTTTCCCCCCCCTCCCCCCTTAGCTTTTTTTGAGTAATTTTGCAAAAAAAAATAAATTGATTTTTTTTAATTCCAATTGATTGAAATACGTTTCTTTTCACTCATATA